>NW_009614729.1:403962-429921 GCF_000690535.1 Cariama cristata
CCCACTGAAGAGAAATGAGCGCAGCTAGTGGCGATTGCTGCTGCCCTGGAAAAGGTTCCAGCAAGACTGCATCACACCTTAAAAAGCAAGAAAATAAGAGGAGGAGGAGAAAAATATTGACCTGGAGGCCAATTAAGTCCTCAGCACGAGGAGGAAGCTGGGACTTTAGAAAAGGGCTATTTGGTAAAACTGAATTTTTGCGTAGAGGATGCTGTATCAAGCCCTCTCCTTTCTGCCTGCCCCTGGGATATTTTCATCTTTGTTCATGTTTCAGCCTTGACATTCGCAAAATAAAAGAAATTTCTGGTTTGAAATGATTCTGCAGTTCACAATGTAGGGCTGATTACCATGATATTAATTATTATAAACATACAGTTAACACGGCAGAAATGGATACAGAAACTTCCCCAAAACTGCCAAGGGAATTATTTGCACAGATCAAAAGCAATTTACTCTGCCAAGCTTTCATATTGCAAATGGTATTTGAGAGCTCCTCTTTCCATCCCAGCACGGTTGGCAGAGGAGGTTTGCGGAAATCAAAGAATTTGGCAGGGTGGGAAAATTTTTCTCATCCAGTTTATGTGTCGGGCTCGTTACTTCGAGGCGGAGGTGGGTCTCAGCAAGTCTGGGAGCAAGACCCAGGAGCAGCCCCAAGAAGGTGCCAGGGCTGAGGCACCAGCCTGTTCCCACGTGCACACCGAATATCGATATCGCAAGCTGCGGGTGGGACTACCTGGCTGGATGAGACAAGAGCGTTGTGCAGCAAGGGTGAAGTGCCTTGGGTGCAATGTATTTAGGGAACCGTGATTAAAAATGCCCGGGCAGGCTGGAGGGGCCGGCAGGCACGGCAGGGCAGGGAGAGGGCAGTTGCCTGTCTCTAGATATCCTGTCCCAGGCAGTTTGTCCTTCATTTCCTGAGCTACAAATTCACTTGGACACATGTTCCGAATTTAGAAACAAGTACATCTAGTGGAATTCATATTTTATGAGGCTCCTTTTAGGGGCATATTGTAAAAGAAATGACTAAATCTGATTTTTCCCTTCTTTCCGTTCTCTTAACGAGCGTCAGAAAATATCAAAGGACCTGCTTAGGCTGCACCGTGAACTAGGAGATTCAAGAGCCTGTGACCAGCTCAGGATTTACTATGTGCCAATGAGACATTAAGGGTTAGAGGATGGCTTTTCCTCCCATGGCAGTCCAGGAGAGCTTTGCCATTCTCACCCTCAGCCAGGTCTGGGGAGGAATCAAGTTAAACGTTATAGAGCTGGAGAGCCAGAAGTGTGCTCCACCCCTGCTGTGTGGTCCTGGAGATGGGTTTTTCCATCTTCTACTTTATTTTTCATTTAATCTTACAAATGGCACACACAGAATTACATCCAAAAATGTTAAGGTTGTAAAGTCCAGCACTCAGACCTTTGACAGCTCAAATCTGCCATTTTAATATTTGTAGATATAGAGATACATGCGCATATATACACTTAAGCTGTCCACTTAGTGCTGACAAAAATGTCAGGGCCTTACCTTTCCAGAAGTGACTCACGGTGTTTCAGCTGCCCGAGCAGATAAAGCGGAGACACGACACAGATGTTCTGTGGGTGCAGAAAGGAGCAAACACCGCTGGCTTCCCCCAAAAGCTTCTCCCTAGAAATGGAGGATCCTCAAAATCACAGCTCCTCTTTGAAAATAAAGGCAATATTTGTGTGCTTGGCTATGTCTATAGTAACGATTATGTTGTATGAGTTTGCGGAGGGGTGCTTTGGAGCGGCCGCAGCCCTATCCCGTGCTCCGGACATGGCCGGGATGCTCCCAGAGCACACCTGCCCATCCCGGTGTTGGACAGGAACCAGTTCATGCTCTCCAGGATGGCTCCAGAGTATGAACCAAAACGTGGCCGATGGGGACAGCAAGGAGGGTCCCTCCACAGACACATCTTGACTCCAACTAGGTCACCGATAGAGGTGTCCCATGAGGACCAAGTCACCATCCCTCACTCCCAGCCAAAGCTCAGAGGTTGGAAAATTCAAGCGTGCAGAGTTTCTCTCCACCCTCTCTAATCTATAAATCATCCCCTAGCCATTTGTTTTGGGGAAATATATAGTTCCTGCCACAACCACTGAGAGATAAAGCATTGTAAGTGTTACAACATGCGGCTAATCCCTTTAATAGATCTCTTGCTATTAATTTCAGTACTCACTTTGGCTTTGCCAGGCCCTGTCATTATTCCTGTGGATTATGTCTTCAAGGTGGCCTATCTGCTTTATCCAAATACTTTTCATATTTCAAACTTCAGAGTGCACTTAGCATTCAGCACAAACCAGCCAAACACCTTACAGAGCCACTGAACTAGCGAGGCATAAATCTGCCACCCGTCTCGCGACGAAACAAATAGCTGCAAGCGAAAAGGAAGAGGGCTCCGTACTGTATCATTTAGCAGCGATGATCTCCAGTGCAGCTGCCGATAGGTACAATTTGCTCATTCTTTGAATAGCGGGAAGGTGCGTTTTCTCAGCATCCTTGTAGGACAGTTCGGAAAAGAGTAGCGTTGACCTGAGAGTGGCCAGAAGAAATCTGGTCCTGTTTGCGCCCTTATAATTGGCCTGTTTGGGCATATAGAAGGTCAAGTGACAAAGTTTCCTTTCTGATCTAATCACAGATGGAATTTTAAGAGACAACGGAGAGCAATTGAGGAGCCTCCGTGTCCTTCCCAGAAGTTAACGGGCCTTGACGTCTCTCATCCTGGTGCTGAGAGACATCAGGAGATTCAAGGATGAGTTTCCAGCTGGCATCTCCCCATAGCCCTTGTAGGTCCCCAGCCACCAGCGGGATGCATTTGCAGCCCAGCATCTTTCATCCACGCGGAGCATGCAGCAGGGAAGAGACATGCTGTTCAATGACCGTGCCTCCTAGGCAAGGATGAATTTATAGCGATGAATTCTCCCACCTTGGCTTGAACTTGTGCCCAGCAAAGGCGAGCATTGCCCAAGGAAAAGGCAAATAAAAGAATCCAGCGAGGACATTGGGAATGCAACTTCCTAATAGCACATTGCAGTCTGTTTTGAAAGAACTGCATGTACTACAAACCAGACGCATCCAGCAAAAAAGCTGTGCCACATCAATTCACAGGCAGCTCAGCTCAGTAATGTTGGGCCAGGCAGAAGAAGTGAGCCCCGGACCCCCTTTTCGAGTCCCCCGTCCCTCACTCACTGCCTTTGTTGGGATGCCAAAGCCAATCGGGAGATGTTGAACCTCCTTGGCTTGTGTTCATTTCTGGTAAGTGATGACTATTAGTATTCAGGCCAAAGACCTCGCAGCATTATACAGTTCAATATTTTCTGCCCCTGTAACAAAGGCAATCCATTTTGCATGCAGAATGCAGGCGTGCAACCTTTTGTTACTTGAGTTTCTTACATTTTTATCTCAAAAATCAATGAAGGAATTGGAATTCCACATCTCATTTTATGGTCAGAAAAATAGGGAGAGCACAAGGGAAAATGACGAAAGAGGGGAAAAGGGGGAAAAAAAAAACCCACAACCTAGCTCATCCAGATATGCCCATAAATTCTTTAACAATTTAATTACTGTGCATTTTGTGCTTTGGTTTTAAAGCTTTGAATGAGGGTTGGGGTTTTTTTGTCGTTTTTTTTTTTTTCCCTGCAGAGTCTGTAGAATTGCCTGTCTTTTGTAGTTGATCTTCTTGGAGAAAGAAATTATTCTCCATCCAATTAATCTGATTAGAATGTAATCAAGTTGTAGAGATCTGTGCAGCAGTGTGAGTGATTAGGAAAAATTACCTTTCTGCAAAGAGTTTAAATTTAATTTTAGTTCCATAATCTAAAGCCCAAATAAAGGAAAGTGTAATTTGCACTGCAATACTTCGTGCCATGCTGCCTGTTTCCTAGGTAGAAGAGCAAATTTCAGCTGTATTCACAACAAGCCACCCTTGTGTTTCATGGCTCAATCCACGTAAAAACATTTTCCATTTTCCAGAAGGAAATGGGAAGACGCACTCTGCTCAAGGCCACACAATGGGTGGTTGGGAGCTGTATTGGGTTTGCGTGGCGAGGTTCTGGTAGTGAGGAGGCTGCAGGGGTGGCTTCTGTCAGAAGCTGCTCGAAGCTTCCCCCATGTCCGATGGAGTCAATGCCACCAAGATGGCTCCTCCAAGGAGGCCGGGACCCCGTGGGAAGCCCGCGCTGGAGCAGGCTCCTGGCAGGGCCTGTGGCCCCGTGGGGAGAGGAGCCCAGGCTGGAGCAGGTTTGGTGGGGGGGCTTGTGACCCCGCGGGGGACCCAGGCTGGAGCCGTCTGTGCCTGAAGGGCTGCACCCCGGGGAAGGGACCCACGCTGGAGCCCTGCGTGAAGAACTGCAGCTGTGGGAAGGACTCAGGTTGGAGAAGTCCATGGAGGACTGTCTGCCGTGGGAGGGACCCCAGGCTGGAGCAGGGGCAGAGCGTGAGGAGTCCTCCCCTGAGGAGGAAGGAGCGGCAGGGACAGCGGGGGATGGACTGCAGTCACCTTGAGCTGCTGGTGGGGAGGAGGGAGAGAAAATGGGGAGTGAAGTTGAGCCTGGGAAGAAGGGAGGAGTGGGGGGAAGGCGTTTTAAGATTTAGTTTCTCATTACCCTACTCTGATTTGATTGGTAATAAATTAAACTAATTTCCCCCAGTCGAGTCTGTTTTGCCCATGACAGTAATTACTGAGTGATCCCTCTCTGTCCTTATCTCGACCCAGGAGCCTTTCATTGTATTTTCTCTCCCCTGCCCAGCTGAGGAGGGCAGTGATGGAGCGGTTTTGGTGGGCACCCAGCCTCCAGCCAGGGTCATCCCACCCCAAGAGGAGAGCTGGGTTTTCAGTGCTCCAGTCTAGTGTTTAACCCATCAGACCATGGCCCAGCGCTGCTGCCAGCTGGTGGGTTGCTGGCACCAGGATGCTTTTGCCAACCGTGAGCATTGCCGTAGCATTGAAGTGAGAGTGTGTGAAACCCTGCAGCAAGGAAGAGTTCACGGGAATTTTCTTATTGTCTACGTTGTCTCTCCAAATCAAGAATAAAAATTAAAGACCCCAAATTTATTGGTGCAATGAAATATTTTCAGAATGCTTGCTTTTAACCACATCAGGAGGTTTCCAGGGCCATAAATAGATCAAGAATTAAGAAAGAATTAAACTGGAATTTTTTTGTAATTTTCTAACTTGTACCTTTGGCTTTTAGACTTCTTATTTCCATTCAGGTGAGACGTTTCACTGCAGACACAGCTTTTCTTTCCCTCTGGGAAAGGCGTCAGGGGTGAAAGGCGTACCACCACTCTCAGCTCATCAGTGCATCAGCAAAGCTACGACAAAAATTGTTGCATTAGGCTACATTAAATCTCAGTGAAGCTGGCGACCAGAAGAGCTGCCTTTCACATCAGACAGCTGTAAGCCATTACAAGCACCTGGATCTCAAAAGCCATTTACCCTTTAGAGACCTGGCCCACCCAAAAGCTTGCATCAGGCCCCTCTGCTCTATCCCACTACACAAACCAGCCTTCCAAAATTCAAGTAACTGTCTTCCAGGGACATTCGGTCCCCAAAATCACATCTCTGCTGAGCTTGGGTCAGCTTCTTAGACCAGATCTCCACTGAACTGCTAAACTTCATCCTTGAAACCTCATTCCCATGCTCAGTGGTCAAAAACCAAGCAACAGAAATGTTTCTGTGATGGAGCACATAGATAGACAGATACTTGCATGCATTCATACGCATGTGTGTAGCCTAAAAACCTAATGAGGGTGGTGACTTTTAATACACCCCATGAGAAGTTCCTACTGTCCTTAAGCTGAGATCTGAGGCTAGAAGGTAAAGATGGGGTTACTACCCAGTTAGTTGCAGAAATATCCAGCCAAGACTTGTTCTCATTGCCCAGCCAGGGCAAAACAGAAGAAAAAAAAAAGGGGGGGGGGGGGGAATTGATTTTGTTGTTATAAGTCTCAAATTTATGAATTCCAGAATATTTTTTTTAAATCGACTATACTAAAATAAACCCTTCCCATCCTTTTCTTCTTTTTGCAATATTCTGAAGCACTTTTAGAATGTAAAACTTTATTCATCAATGCTGGGAGGAGTGGGGTGGCTGCACTGTTGCTTCCCCTTCATCAGGGACACTGATCACCCCCCAGCCTTGGCTGTAGTAACAGCGGTGGTAATGAGGACGTTGTCCCCTTAGGACCTCCAGTTGAGCAAGACACAACCACTCACCTTAGCCCTTGAAGGAAAGCGGTGAAGGAAAAAGGAAAAAGAGGTGGTGGGAAGGAAAGAGAGGGAAAAATGAATTGCTTAAAACTTCTATTATTCTTCATTACCTTCTGCTTTATGTAAGTTCCAAGGTTCATTTACCAGCTGTAAGTAGCCTGGTGCCTTTGTGTGTAAGAGTTGTCATGCCTATTGCTCCCATTAATGTACTGTGTGAAACTAAAGGTAGCTCGGCTGGTGCTGCGAAACCAAATCAATGTAACTAATGTACCTCGTGCAACAAATCCGTAATTGTCCATTGTTGGACGAGATGGATGGGCTTCGAGTATTTGTTGAGAACAGGGACAGAGAGGGAGATCACTGCCAGCGGGAGCTGGAGGCGATGCTTCCCCTGACGCTCAGAAAATTGCATGAAAACTTTTCCTTTCTTTGGTGAGATGCAGCCAGGTGATGTTGTATCTATGTCCTGAGGGGTTCATCCAAAGGAACCGGTCTTTTTTTTTAAGAGTAAAATGTGTATTTTGCAGAGAATCCTCAGGATTCCTTTAAAATCTGCTATATCTCTGCACAGACCCACGGGTTGGGTACAGCCAGGACAGCCAACACTCTGGTTCTGTATAAAAACAGCGATGAAGTGAGACGACATGGTCTGAACACAGAGGACTATTCATCTTTTACCTGAGGGAATATAATTTTTTAATGGATTTTTCCTAGCACATATTTGTAGGCTTGCTCATGCCCTGCGCTCCATTCCCACAGGAGGCAACTTGCAGGGTATTTTTCTTTGGGTCTCTCTTAAAAAAAAAGGAATTTTTTTGTTAAAGAAAATATGGTGTAGCTCAATATTCAGGTGTGGAAAGGAGGGTGGGAGCTGCTGGCAGTAATGGGACAGCCTGGATTACACAGAGACCCTGGCTTTTCTGAGTTTGAAAGTTGTGAACCGAGATTTTCATCCTGCCAGGAGCTCCCCAGGACCGGTGAGGTCTCGGATTCACTTCCCAACCTCTCACTCCAGGTACAGCCTTCATGGAAATGAACTGGGGTTTCTTGTTCGCGGTCGTCAAAATATGTCTATAGACAGAGAGATTCACTCATGTCTTGGAATACATATTTTAGAGAAACAGTATAAATATTTGGGATTGCCATTCATTGAACCTGTGTCTTTAGAGTTCACTGGGAAGAGAGGTTGTAACAGGCGTGGTCCGTGGGTTCCTGAGCTCTGCTTTTGAGGAAAAGTCTGATTCTTTCTCGTTTCTTGCCTGTCTTACTGCATACCCCTCCAAAGAAAATCTCTGTGTCATGGTGTCCTTCCTTTCCTCCCGGCCTGGGGAGCTGTGCTAACACGTGCATCTCACTTCTGTGGGCTCTTTTGGAAACCCTAACACTATAGCAGTAGCTATGATCTGATTCATGGCCCCTACACAGTGTAACTGGCCATATATAGCTATGTTACACGCAATTAAATGAACAAACAAAAAAAAAGTGTTTCCAAATCCACTGGCTGGTCTGTAATGTTCCTGGATGAGCCTGGTGTTGTGTGCTGTGAAGGACACAGCAAAAACTGGTCCCTGCCCCAAAGACCTTGAAACCTAAATACATGAGAAGTTCAGAAAGGGAAGGAGAAATATAAACACTGAGAGGGACAGTGATTTATCCAAGGTCACCCGACAAATCAATGGCAAAGGATTTTCCAACCCCCACAGAAGTCCCTCATAGCACAAAAATGTTTTCTTGTAATGCAGAAAAATCCTCTTTTCTATATTTAGCTGCAGAATTACTCCTGGAACACGTTAGTTCTCCAGGCTTCTTGGACAAAATAATGTTATTAGACCGAATGCCAGTGGAGGCAAAGATGATTTGACATTTAATTGAAAATTGCACCCAGGACTATTAAGGAAGGAGAACTTATTTGGATGCGCTGCAGGCATGAACTCTTCAGATTTACACTTTTCAGTCAGAGCTGCCTGCAACCCTTCTGCAAAATCAGAGGAGAATTTCATACTTTTTCCCCCCTCTCCCTCTTTTTACACTGAGACAAATCTCCAGGAAAATTCATTATGCGGTTTAAGTGACGGGATTTATCATTCCATTCAGCTTCTCCAACTCGGAGCTCTCCTCTCTGTCACACCAGCGAGGTAATTCTAATTTGTTTCTTTCATATTTCCCCCATGATGTTCGCCTCTGAATGACGGGAAGAAAATAGAGACGAGAGCCTAGAATGGCTTGGGGCTAAACGTAGCAGCGCAGGATTATTTTCTGCCAGCTGCTTGTCTGGGGCTGGGGAGCCTTCGTAAAAGGGGAGATACTCCAGGCCAGGTCATGGGGACCTGATGCAAACCTCATAACAGGGCTCCTGCACAGCCTTGGTGCAAATCAGAAGCCCAGACAGGTCCATCACCAACCACAGAGGAGGTTTCTTACCCCTGAACGAGGGTTGCTGGCTCAGCTGGTCCTTGCGTGTGCTGCGTTTCTCTGAGATCTCCCCATAGTCAGAGCACTTCTTCCCACCCAGTGTCTCCTCCCTGCAAAGCACCAGGGTGAAAATAAAGCCCTTTGCTCAAGGGACAGCTTCATACCTCCTCTGTGGAATGAGAAATCTCTGCTGGGCTGCTGGCATCACCAGGTCATCATCCTCCTGATCCTCCTGAGACAGGACCAAGGATGTCCCACTAAGCGGAGAGGAGATGGGCAATGCCAGCAGCTGACTGACTTAGTCAAAAATGCCCTTGAGCATCACAAAAAAGCCACTAGAGCTTGAAAGGACTGAAGGAAGCAGCATGGCCAGGACAGATCCAGCATCCTCACTCCTGTCACCCCGTTATCGCCCAGGGTCCGGGTCCCATCTCAGCTGAGGTGACAGTCCCTGCATCCTGGGCTTGCTGCCCTCCCTCCTTCCCCCAGCCCACCCTTGCCAGGGGTGGTGAACCTCAACAAGGCACTGGGCAGCCGGGGAAGCCTCTGGAGGAGTATAGAGCATTATTTTAGACACCCGAGTCCCATTTTAAATGTGTACATCCTTTATTAGCTCTGACCTTTGTCCCATCTCAGCTGAGGTGACAGTCCCTGCATCCTGGGCTTGCTGCCCTCCCTCCTTCCCCCAGCCCACCCTTGCCAGGGGTGGTGAACCTCAACAAGGCACTGGGCAGCCGGGGAAGCCTCTGGAGGAGTATAGAGCATTATTTTAGACACCCGAGTCCCATTTTAAATGTGTACATCCTTTATTAGCTCTGACCTTTATCTAGTGTTAATAATAAATTGATGGTGTTTCCTATTAGCCTCATATAAATACATCTTTGGGTAATAAACTCTGTGGCCATAGACCGGGAGAGTTTGTTTCTAGCTACCTAGAGTTATCACCCCATAAGCAAGAAGCTGCTCCACACGATCATCTAATTGATATATTTTGCTTGATTCCCAATAAGCTATAAAAAGGTACGTTCATTGTGGGGAAAACTAGAGTTTTTATCATCTTCTGCCTCGTTTTAAGGGAGGATGAAAGGAAGAAATCCACTTTATGTTTACTAAAATATTTAGAACAAGCTGTGAAAGATGGAAAACATTTTAAAATAACTCTAAGTTGTATTAATATGATAGTCCGTCCTTGAGAATAAAATGTAGTCATAGGTAGGTAGATAGCTATTAAGGAGATAAAGAGATCTTACCTTAAATTGACACGTATCTTATTTGATTGCAGCACCATTCCCATGCAGTTGCAATGTTCTTTCTCCACTAACATCAAATTAATTCATTTTGATTATTGTTATTACGGCAAACGGCAAAAGGAATTAACAGTGATGAATCAGGCGCTTACTGCGAAGTGCGAGCTGGATTTCCCACCTCCCGTTGAGACGCAACCAGACCTGCGCAGGGTTGCAAGGCCATAAAAATGATGGAAGGAAATGGGAAAGAAATCATCTGGCAGATTAAAAAGATTCCTTGCAAGGTAACATCTGCCAGACTTTGTACAAGACCCAAGATCATCCCTGTGACCCACAAACAGTTAGGGACAGAAGTATTTTTCCCCTGTTGAACTACATTTTTGGCTGAAGGGTGGGTGGCACGGTCATAGTGAGCGGCAGGACTGAGCCTGGCACCAGCTGAGCATCCAAGGGGCAATTTCTGCAGCTGCAGGAGGTTGCCCATTTGAAAGGCAAATTTCAGTAGCAACAAACGTGCAGGGCTGCAAAAAGTGAAGCAGGTCTGGAAAAGCAGCTCCATGGCTACCGAGGGGCTGACGGGACTCTCAGGTCCCATCCCTCTGCCCGTACGTGGTCAGCCCCGCGACTTCTCTCCAGCTTGACTTGAACTGGGGTTTGGGGTTTTTCCCCCACTGCGTTACTGGAATAAGGGAGGCACCACTTGCACTCCTGAAGCTACTCCTGTTTTCTCCATTGATAAGCTCCAGGAAGATATCAAATAAACTACCCCTTGCCCCAAGTTACAGTCTGATTTTCTTATATTGGTCAAGCCAGTGGGACCTCAGCTGAAAAGCAAAGAGATGAGAACCAGCTCCGCTCCCATCTGCATCTCTTCTGGCATCGCTGCTCAGCTACGCGAGGAAAGCACAGTGCTGCATTTAGGGCAAGGTGATGGGGGACTCAGGTGAGTTATATTCAAGTCCCACCAGGGCTAGAGAATCCCACATGTTTGAGGGATTTTATTGTGGCCTGGAAAAAGATTGCCAGCACTGGTAAGTCTAAAAGGACTGAGGGGAGAAAACAAGCTCACAACTCTGACTGACAGGCGTGTTGGCAAAAGGGGGGAAAAAAAATTAAAAATAAAGGAAACGAGCCCTGCACAACTGAAGTTTACCCTAGTTGGAGCATCCTAAAGCTCCAGCTTGTTCAAGGAGGGCGTTGAGCTCAACAGCTGAAGAAGTCCCACGAGAGGGCATTGCGGCAATGGCTCTGTGCAGGTCCCCGCGTCTCCCTGCTGCTCTTAACCCCTCTGCAAGATGGAGATGGCAACTGCAAAGCTTTTCTCCCCACATCGCATTTACCTTGGGGCTTTTGAGGACCACAGGCTGAAACTGCCTCCGTCAGTTTGGCATGGACCTCTTCCACCTCTCCCCATCTCTGACATTAACACACACTTGTCTTAACCTGAGCTCTGGAGCTGGGATAGAGCCCAAAATTTCACGCTGACCTGCTCTCATTTTGAGCAGGACAGACTGAGCACGAGTGGGAGCAAACAGCATCTTGGTACCAACACGGATCACGTGTGCGTTGAGGTGAGGGGTGTTGTCTTGTGGCATTTCACTTGCTTTCCTCTCCATGCTCTCAGGTTATTTGGCAGTGGGAACAAGACCGTAGGTGGGGACCCAGCACCTCCCAGTTTCTGGCAGAGACTGGTGGCATTGCTGCAGAGTGCCCTGCGGTACCGGGTGTTCGGCGTGGCACCGGGGCAGTCACTGCGTGCACCGGTTATTATGGAAAGTGTCACCCAGGCAGGTTTTTATTGGAATTCCCATAATTAATGTGCTTCTACCCTGAATCCCAGTCAGCACCTTGCCAGGGTTTATGCTTCCTTTATACACAGGTGTTAGGGCTTGATGGACCGAGGTTGTGAGCTGAGAAAAGTTGAAATGATGAGCATTGCGGAGGGGGCTATGCCACTTCTGCGATGCTCTGGGGCACCCACACCACCCCTCAGCCCGAGGTGGCCAGAATGGCTCAGAGGTCAGGCCCAGGGTCTTTTCAGTAGGTTTGGGCTCTGCCAGGGATGGGCGTTAGCTGCTTCATGTGGACAGCCAAGAAACTCTGAGCTTCACCAGAAAGATGAGCAACGCCCAGAGGTTTGGGTCTCTGCTCTGGCCAGGGTGGGTTAGAGCTTCTCTCTGCCCTCGCAACAGAGGCTTTTGTACTTTCCAAAGGACGTATTTTGAGATTTTCAGAAAAACAGGCAGCAAAAAAGCCCCACCCATATACCAAATTCATTTGGAAGAGTTAACACAAGGCACAAGATAAGACCCAGCGTGAGCCTTCCCCCACCACAGAGACCTCCTCCCCAGCACCTCGTACCTGTTCCTGCAGTTGCGGACCCAGCCGCCTCCACTGTGTCTGGTGTGGTGTTTCCAAAGCTGGGTCCTTTCCATGGTCAGGATCATCTCTGTCCACCCAGGAGCTCCGAAAACTTTGAGAAGCTGAAGTCATCACGGAGCAGATACCATTTATTTGTTTATTTGTTTGTTTGCAGACACCGAGAAATGATATAATACTATTAGCATTTCAAGTCCTCAGCCGTGCTGAGCACGCAGGGAAATAGCAGCGCCGCGTCTCCCTCTGTTTAACCCAGCGGGAGAGCAAGGGCTGCTTTAATAGGGAGGTGATGCAGAGGTGGCTGCTCAGGAGGGAGCACAGGGAGAGCAGCGTCCCAACTGGCAAACAAACGTTCCCCCACGTGCCAAGGCCACCGCTTGTTCCCATCCCATATCTGAGCCAAACTGGGGTGCCTGAGGTGCAGGGATGTGGGAGAGAGGGGAGGATGGCAGGGTTGGGTGACAGGGCAGGGGAAGGCGCATTCCTCATCCCAAGTGTGGTGGTCCTTTGGGATGAGATTTGAGAGGGACTGATAACTTAGGGGGGGTTATTAGAGCAGCAGCAATAGTGGCAAGCAGAGTTTGGGAGTGAGGGAGGGGGATAGCTGCATCTCCCATTTAACAGTCTGTAACCAGTTTCAGCATCGCCCAGGCTGCTTCAGGAAAGGTTTCCTTGCCATCCTAACAACTTCAGGGCTCCATGATCCCTTCCCTCCAGTGTAACTCAAAGTCTATCTGTGCCCCCCTTTCCCACTTCTAAGGGATGCAGCTATTTCTGTATTACAGGGAAATTTTAGGAGCAGAATCCATTAGGGGCTCATTTACAGCCATGCCCTTAGGCAGACACAAACCTCGCTTCGCTGAGATGATAGACTAATCCATCAACCTACTTCACCGCTGGCCTGTTCTGTCTGGAAACGGCATTACTGAGCACAAGTACCTAACACCAGCCTGCGCCCGTCTTCTCATGCTCTTTGCAGCTTGGAGATGCTCAAGCACTCCTGGACCCCTCTGTCCAACAGTCTCCAGAGAAAACCCACGTAGCACCGTGCCCACGAGCCCCACCACTGTGTTAAAGGGAGAGAGTTTCTCTTCCATGCGCTGATCTGCAGCTTTTGCAAACAGGTGGGCTACATCCTTACAGCCAAGTCACAAAGATGAAGTTAGAGCATCTCTGGGACAAGGGGAAAAGACCCAAATTGGGTCCAAACCTGGGGCTGTGGCTTGCCTTCCTGCAAGGAACTAACAACAAAGTCAGATCCAACCTGAATTTCCTTCCAGCTCCCATTTTGATCGATCTCTAATCGTTTAGCAGAGGTCATTTATGATAAGGATATGAGAAGAGCTTCCTGGATCAGATCAAAAGTCCATCGAGGTCAGAAGGGGAACAGGACAGGCGTGCAGCCATAAACCCTTCCTGATTCTGCAGCTCGAGGCCTTCCTGAGCCAGAAGATGTATCTGCTAAGTAACTTGTATGTGAAAGCCCTTGATGGCCTTTTTCTGAACGTATTTGCCTAATGACTTTTTAAACCCATTTCTGCTTTTGGTCTCCACTGGTCCTGGCAGTGAGTTTCACAATCGAATCAGACATCATCTGAAAAAGTCCTTCCTCCACAAGGGGAAAGATAAAGTTATCTTGAATTTCATCTGTTGCTGGCATCAATCTGAACTGAAATCTTTCTTGAATCTCTGTGAAGAAGTGCAAGTCATGCCTGGCCAAAGGCTGGTGCGTGGCAGGGTCCAGGTGCCGAAGGGATCCACGAAGGAGCTACTGATCTCCCCAGGGCCATCCATCTTCATAAGCTGCAGCCTGTCCCTAAAACCTCCATAATTCTGAGTAAGGGTGTTCCTATTAGGACCATCCCAAAGAACTGCACTTTCAGGCCTGTGAAGCTTTCCCATCACTACCAGGTTCCTTCTAAATCTCTTTCCATCCACTGATCTAATGGCACAGAAGATTCTATTTTCTTCCAGAGATGGAGAAACTAAAGCAATGAAGTTACATTTTTCAAAGTCAAGCATCAAAAGAGGAGCTTGTACTTTCCTAATAAGACATGAAAATAAAGCCAACCCTTTCTAGAGGCTGATATCCTCAGTCCATTTTCACCTGAAGATGGGACAGCTCTGTCACATCAGGCTGGTTATAGATTGGGCCAGATTTGACAATGTCAGCCTGGCTTTCCAAAGTTTCCATCAGGCTTATATCAAAGTGAAAAAATAAATCACAGATCTGTCAAATCCTGTTCTTAGCCTTCTTGGTCAGAAATGCTTGTGCATTTGTCCAAAGAACTCTGTTCCCTTCCCCCTGAACATTTCCAAAGGAGACTTCAGCACTGGGAAGCCTACATGTGATATCTTTTGCTGATACAGACTTTATCACTATTTGGCCACAAACATAGTTTTAGGGCTGAATGGTGCTGCTTTGGTCTCTCCACACACCCCAGATGGTGACAATGTTCCTTCGGGTGGTTTCTGAAGTAGATGACAAGAAAGGAAGGATTGGGAGAAATAAAAAGAAAGTTCCTCACAACGAAATGGATCAGCACACACCTCGTTCTCCTGATGTTAAACACTGCTGGCGCGGGCTCTGCACCGCGCAGATCTGTACCTTCCTTTAAATTAGCAATTCCACAGACACAGTAGGTGCTTGCATAAGAATTGTCTATAAAGGGAAGAAAGTCACAATATCAGCCTAGCATGAAACCCTGGTTTCTGCTTTTTAATTAAGATTTCAAGCTTGTGTCTCCCCTGAGGGGCTGCGGAAGGTTTTGTCAGATACAATAAGCAGTCAGGGACCCTCTCAGCAAATTGGCTTTTCATAGGACCCTAGCTCTGCTCACATACCCTTTATCACCGAATTGTCAGTGCCAAATTTGGGGTACAGCATCCAGAAGAAGATAAAGCCCCAAAGGTGGGCCCTGGGACCCATCCTTGCAGGCTTGGGTCCTTTTGTGACTCCCCTTTCTCAGCAAGGTCTTGCAGGCGATACGTGAAAGCAACGGGACACGAGTTTTGGTACACGTCACTTGGTATTAAACAGAAGCACAGTAACTCTTAGGATGACAACTCCAGTGTGAATACCTGTGTTTATCTATTTTAAAAACCATTCTCCACTCTTCCTTGTTCTTTTAGTACTCCCTTGGAACTTTGCTTTCCCCAGTTGCTCCTGCCTGCCATGCATCCCTGAAGCTGGAAAGTGAAGTCAAAGAGATATGAACAATCAAACAAGTTATCTTCCAGAATTAAAGGCAGATGTTGGTGTGTGCATTTGCCCTGGTCCATTCCTCCATCACAACCCTATTCCCCTACCTGTAATTTCAGAGCAGAGCTCAGTGGATCATAAACACCTCAAAGATGCAGCAGTAGCGAAGTCGGGGCTCCCTGAGGAGTGCCAAAATAACCTCGCAGACACAAGGGTCACAACCAGAAATCCCTGCCTCCCTCCCTTTTACATCACTGCCAATTTAGGATTCATTTAGGAGGACACAGAGACACCACGGGTACCCCAGCATAGCTCTCCCCTGGCTATCGCAGTTTCAGATGTGTCAGGACGCAGCGCTGTGCACATCCATCATCCCTGTTAATGTTGCCCCTCCGACCACAAACCTTCCCTGAGCAAACACGAGCTCGCATCTAGCGAACATCAGATCCTCCCCTCCCCATCACTGCCTCCCTGCAGGCGGTGCAAGACCCAACCCAGGCAATGCCCCAGAGCAAGGACTTCACTGCATCTGCATGGGGGCAGTTGAACGGGGTCCCCATCGGAGACTTTTAGATACCACTTGCAATGTAAAGGGAGAGGTAGACCACTGAGCAACACTGCTGGCTGTCACCGTATAGAGGGGACATCGACAAAGATTGCACTGGAAGCACCTCTAAAGGTTTCACAACCACTCCCATAAAGCATTTAATGCGCAATAAAAATGGCAAGTAAGTTATCAAGGGCTGGTATGGAGAAGGAAGCTAATGCCTTGCCCTACAGATAGATGTTCATAAAATATTAAGTAACATTAAGAAGAAGGGAAAGGATGCAGTTCCATAGACCACTGTTACAAGCAGGTCCACTCTGCCAAGCAGCCAGTGAAATGCAAGATTTCTTTAGGACTCATTAACTCCCACGCCAGCGTTAATGGTCCTGTGGCCGTTCATTCCTCTTCCCCCACACCACGCAAACAGCTTTATTTAGAAGCTGAGATTGAAGCCCAGCTCCACGAATAACATTTGCCTGGATGTAATTAGGCATCAGCAGAGCAAAACTCCCCAGCCAAGGGAGAGTGGAAATCCAGGTCAGGCAGTTCTCTGCCTGTAGCTACCTCCACTCAGCTTGAAAACAAACGAATTTGGGGAATTTGATGCGGTGGCGTGGACTTTTCAAGTCCCGGACGGAGGTGAACTGTGTAGAAAGTTTCTTTGGAAGAAATGGGTTGGCTGCCCTTAGTGGTGAGCTGGGGGCTTTCGTGCCCACCCTGCCATGGGGATGGACCAAGTCAAGCCAGAGCCACCCGAGGAAGACCTGCCCAGTCCCTCGTCCCATCCTCCTGATGGATTTGCACTGGGGCTCGTTCGGGCAGTGCTTTTCCCTCTCCATTTCCAGGCACAGGCAGCTGAGGTTGGACCAGGTACCGATGGGGCAGCTCTAGGCAGGGCTGTGCTGCCAGACCCGGGCAAGGGAGGAAGACTGCAGAGCGCTTGCCTTCAATAAATGAGTAAAGACCAGGCAATTTCCAGGCTGATGCAGAAAAAGCCCGCCCAGGAGCAGTCGGGAGCCAGGAGTGATGCTGTCTGTCTCGCTGCAGCGCAAAGTGCACCCGATCTGTTGAGCTTGAATGATACAAGGGAGCAAATCAGCGCATCGTCAGAGCGACTCGGAGACAAGAGGTGACAAAAATCCAAAACTGATATTTTGACATTTCCTTGTCCCAAATGAGGACAGCAAATTCAAAATATTCAGGGGTAAAAAAAAAAGGCAGAACTGAAATCCCATGCAATTTCCATTCAAGATATGTCAAAACAGCTCATTTTGACACAGCAAGACATCAACCTACCTCTGCCCACGCTGCCATTCAGCCCAGGAACGAATTCAAAACATTCAGGGGTAAAAAAAAAAAAAGGCAGAACTGAAATCCCATGCAATTTCCATTCAAGATATGTCAAAACAGCTCATTTTGACACAGCAAGACATCAACCTACCTCTGCCCACGCTGCCATTCAGCCCAGGAACGCTGTGGGACAGACAGCAAGGCTGGGCTGGCACCCCGGGAGCCGGAGCCACAGAGGAAAAATAGCCCGTCGTGGTCCTTGGGCCAAAAAGGAGGTCGTGGTCTTGAGCATCTCCCCTGGGGCACGTAAATACTTGAGTTCTCATTTGGCTGCAAACAATACAAATGATAAGGAGAAAACTATTTTGATAGGAATGAAATCTATTCCTTAGACTGAAGATACTCAAGTTTTTTTATACATGCGTGTGTGTGTGTTTTGGTGAAAAGGAATTAAGTGTCTAAAAGGAGTCCTTCTGAATTAAGGCTCATTTAATTTAAAAAATGTTGAAAGGCAGAACGTCAGGTGTTGCGCAGAGGTTTCTTTGTTCATTGTCACAATTCAACATGAATTTGCAAAATACTTTGACTAAATCCATTCTGATTTTTCTGTCAGAAATGTTCCAGGTGACAATTTTTACCCAGAAAGCTCCACTTGTAGCAACTCAGACAAAATAGTTTAACATCAGCCTAGAGGGAAGTATTTCATTCTTACTTTCCCAAAGAAAAGAAATGAACACTTCCAACAAAACAGACACTTAGAGAGGGAGATATTTTGCAGAAATCTCAATTTTTACAGAAACGCAACAGAACAGGGATGTTTTAATGGAAAACTCTTGGTCAAATTCAATGTATCCCATCGTCTCACCTAGAGCATGCCCTCCCCAGGCTGCCGCAGCTGTTTTAGAGTGGTGGACCAGCATTTCCAAACGCAGGCACCGAGGTGAATGCACAAAACCATTTGCAGATTCTCCAGCTCCAAAAATCTGGAGGCAGCGTCCAGCTGCCGGTACCCAAGCGGGGCCTCAGGAGGTGAAAACCAAAGGGCTGGTATAAGCCAGCATGTGTTTCCTGACATTGATGGAGTGATGTTAATTTATAGCAGCTGAGAGCCTGGCCCGGAGCCCTTACCGGTGCTCTGCACCATGCTGAGCACTGGCCCTGGGTAAATCTTGTGCTGTCCCCTCCATATGGCCCCCTCTGTCTCCAAGAGGGGTTATTTGCTCAGATGGGATGGAAGGAGAGATTTAAACATCTGTGCGCAGCCACAGCTTTTGCAACAGGGAGGACCATCTCCCAGCCTCGCAGCAGCATATCTCCCCTATAAAAAGGCTGAGAGCAGATTGATTGCCACCAGCCCCAACTTTCCAGAAGAGCTGTCCTGAACCCATCCCTCCAGAGCAATAAATTCCTTTTTCTCCTTGAATTCTTCCGAGATGGCAAGACTGGCTGTTATCAGCTGTTCAGATCTGCTCCAATGGTACCCAAAACCCACCCTGCACTATGGCAAGATGTGCTCCTCTCCTGCAGGTGATGAGACCTGAAGGACCCAGAGCTTTTAAAGTTCTGGGGTTCAGGGCTTCCTCCCACACTGCTGGCTTTACCTGACTTCTTTTAACTCCTTACTGAGGCTTAGATATTTTTTTCTTCTTTTTCTGTTGCTAAATTTTTTCTCCTTCACATAGGAAAAGCTAGATTAGACTTGCCTTGTCTTTTCTCTGCAAGTCTGTTTTGGTTCATCTCGTTACTGGATGCAGCCCAGGTCTCGGTGGGGTGGAGGAGAAGGGGATTCACCTCCCCAGCTGTGGACTCACAGCCAAGGGACCTGCATTAAAGGAAATCCCTACATCAGAGAGCAATGGTGCTTGCAGGACATTATTGACTCCCTCCCAGAGATGTTTTTGCTTGGCATAAATGTGCGTTTTGGACTGGCAAAGCAGGAGCACTTCCAGTCTCACTGTGTGGATAGAGGGGGCTGTAGCCAAGTGATGTAAATTAGAACAGACCCTAAGCTGGCCTGATTACAGCAGACTTGCCACCAAAACAGTGCTGGCATGGGGATGAGGAGCCATGCAAACGATCTCCGACAGCGTTGGACTCACCTGAGCTCGACTCAGTCTTCATGAGGTTTGCATGATTTCATTGCACATCTTGGTGGAGAGGTCCACCGGCAGGAAACGGGGACTCCACATCCTCCAAACACAGCAAAAGTCTGACTGCAAAAGCAAATGGAAATGCTAAGTTTGGTTTGTGCTCCGAGCACAGAAACAGATTTTGGCTCCCCGGATCACTGGGAGCCATCAGATTGGGAGCCAAACTTCACAGTTCGTCTGTGTGCTGGGAGGAATCAAACTGCCAGCGTGCATCTCAGTGTCTTACCATTATCATTATTATTATTATTATTGCTGTATCAGCTAGAAACCCCAAGCATGCTCCCGCATCAATGCACTGTTTAAAAAAAACCCACACAAACCACAAATAGACCAAAAAAAAAAAAAAAAAAAAAAAACACAACACAAAACCATGAATGGTCCTTCCAGAAAGGGTTTACATTTTTCTTGGCTAATGGCCCATTCCATGATTTGGGTTAAGCCAAATCCTAAATTCTAAGAAAATCTCTGGCATTCCCCTTCTGTTTGAAGGGAAACTGCCAACACGTCTCACCAATAATCGTCTGAATCTAAGGAGAGACATTCAAATTTGTGATGGGAGGCAGACTGCCAAGTCCCATTGATCTTCAATGAAACTCCTTCAGTGAAAAATCCCTCATTCCCTGTCACCGGTGTGAAGAGCCGGGCTTTGCCTGCGTAGCCTGTTCTGTTCTACAGCACTTACCATCATCGGGTCTGAATTCCTATTGCTATCCTATTATTATCTCTGATTAAGCAGGGTGGAAGAGGAAATTAGGCGATTCCTGTGTACTTGCAGTGATGTGCCTTAACAAGCTCTGTTTAACCCATTCGTTACCTTCAAAATAAAGTTTCCTGGGAGGGCTGTCACCACGGGACTGTAGTCTCCAGCTCCTGAATTTCAGCGTTAGGCTCAGGCAGATCATAAGTGGGTCAGGGTAATGACTCACTTTCAGTATTTAAAGCCAGCCCAATAAATCCCTAAATGACTTTCTAACAGTGCAGTAAACTCGTCAGAACATAATCAATGCACATTAACAAAGCACTGGGAAGCCAAGAAGTTCTTTGGGGGGTAAAACACATACTATGAATCTTTTCCATGTTGTTGTATCGGGCAGGAACCTCCAACTCCCTTACTGTGTTTGACGTACATAGACGGGAAACCTTTTCTAAAGCCATTCATAGGCTAGCCTGGGTTTTTCAAAGAGGTCTGTTGGAGCAGAAAGGTCTAGGCCTGGGTTTTTTGAGGTATATAAATGCCTTAAGATTCAGAGGCATACAAAAAGGGGTTTTTATAAATGTCAGAGAATTTTGGGTTGGAGGGACCTCTGGAGGTCTCTAGTCTGACCTCCTTCTCAGAGGACTTCAATGTTAGCTCAGGACCTTGTCCAGTCAATGCCTGAATATCTCCAGGGATGGCAGCTCCACCACCTCTCTCAGAGACCTGTCCCAGGGCTGCACAACCCTCCAGGGAAGGAGCCTTGGTACTAGGAAGCTTTAGGGGTTTCACAGCGTGCAATGGCATTCAAAGGATGCCCATTGCCCCACTGAGAGCTTGTGCTCAGTCCTCTCCATCTCCTGGGGGTCAGCACACTAGAGGACATATCACTGCATGATGTGCTGGGCAAGAAAGTACTTAAAAGACCTTTTTTTTCTCTGAATCTCAGCAAAATTAGCCACTTCTAAACTCATTGTATTAGTTTTACACCTCGAGGGGAAAATGGGCCCCTCTTTCAAACCCAGACTTTGGATGAGTTTCATTCACCCTACCTCGGGCACAGGAAAGTTAAGCACTTGAAGTTACACGCCTTCAGCTCTCTCCATAATCCTTATGGAGAAGAAAAAGAAAACCCAACAAATTATCTCACGCTGCAGTCAGCTCTAAGGCAAACACTGGGCTGTGGAAACCAGCTCAGCCTTGAACACATATCAGTGTTTCAGGTTAGGCCAGACAAATCCTGCCCCTGGACCACCGCCAAGCCCCAAGCTCCAACCAGGATCTCCAGTCATCTCATTACCAGCGTCGTTATGGGATCCAGAGGTCCTGATTAGACCCAGCACCCTGTTGTGCTAGGAGCTGCACACAGACGCACAGCCAAGTCCTGGCCCAAAAAAGACTGCAATAAAAATAGACAAGACAGATGGAGGCACAGATTTATGGAAAGTCGCACAGCAGGTCAGAAGCAGAGTTGAAATGAGAGCGCAGGCGAGTAGCAGGTCCGAGATCCCTCAATTAATGCTTTTTCTTTGGCACTAAGGCACAAACCATACACTTCAAATTGCTCCAGCCCAGATGCTCTGGCTACCTTGAATTCAGAGCCCAGAAAGCTGTGAAGCCTGTTTCAGAGACAGCCAGTCCAGAGCCGTAACGCCTGAACACAGCTACAGCCCCAAACTCCTTCTCCCGGGACCCGCAATTCATTAATGTCCCCAGTTTTCAGTCTCCCATGACAATTTTCTTTGAAGCTGGGCATCCTCTCCAACTCCTGCAGCTTTCCCTGGGCTCCGACTCATCACACTAACCTTTTCCCAAACCCTCCTTCCTTTGGAAATCAAGATGTGTTGCCATTGCATCATTAGTCGCAATAGCAGACAGTATTACTGAGAGTCATCATTAATTATTAGACCAACAATCATGCTAAGTATGCTTTGTGTTCATTATTACAGTGCTATGTTTGCGTTAATATAGTACTTATAAATAGTATTAATAGTAATTGCATCAATAATAATACCACAGTTGTGAAATGTTTATATAGCATCCATCTGCTCAGAGATCCGCTCTGACAGATAACGCTACAACCATCTGGCATCGCTGGGTGCGTTTGGCTCGTACTTATCAGTATGGTAAATCAGGCAGCCGTCTCCATCCCGGGAGCTCCCACTGGTTCTGACTCGCCAGCAGCCGTAAATCAGCTCTAAACTACAGCCGCTCCCGGAGAGGAAAATGGGAACCCACAGGCAAAAGTTGGGAGCACCAAGATGTAAAGCAAGAGAGCTTCTTACTGCAGCGTGCAAAGGGGCCCGGAGAAGGGAATCTGCAAAACCACGGTGAAATAAGGAGAGACGCATCATTGCAAAAGCACAGCCATTTTCAGAGCTGTTATCATTTTGGTTTCAATTGCTTTTAAAAGTAGCCCTTGCAGGTTTTGGGTTTGAAAGGAATTCCTCTTTTCCTGGGCCGATGGGTACTGCGCTAACGAGGCCCACGCACGGCAAACACAGCACCCCGCCGGATGCTGTTATCAAGGCTGTAGTTAATGCCTGGAAAACATCCTACAACGTAGACGTGCCATCTGCTTCTGTGCCAGTCCCACCCATCACTTTATCAGTCTCACTGCAAAAAGAAGAGCAGGGCAAGGGGGGTTCATTCCTTCCCCAGTTGGCACTGGCAGGGGATATAAATTTGACAACAAATCCTGGATCCCTGCAAGGAATGTGCTGAATTGGCTGCAAGCATGGCTGTCCACGGGTGCACACACATGAGTATGCCAAGTACCTGGTGGAAATGGCTAAAACCACTCAAAAAAACTGGATCTTGTTCAGCGTCTCCCTTTTTTCTTCACCCCTGTGACCAAAGCAAGAGCTTGAAGGTGAAAGGAAGAACGGTTACTCCGTGTTCTCCCATCAAAGGAAACCCATAGGAAGAAACAACTGGAAGAAGCCACTGAAGCTGCAGTAGAAATACCCTGACCAGGGAGTTTTGGTCTTGACCGCTGTGTTATGAGCAGGATTTCACTCCAGATCTTTCTCAGGAGGTCTCCCAACAGAGCAAGTCTGAAAAACGCAGCTCTCGGGAACAGTATGTCAAAAGATTAACGTTCACTCCTGCTTCTCATCAACCCCCGAACACCCCCGGAGCAGAATTCAGTACTTCTGTTCCTGCCGCGGCTGTGCAGAGCTGTGTGAAAATGACTTGCAGAAAAAAAAATTGATGGGCAGATTTGGGCTCCTCAGGCAGGAGGTCCTGCAGGGACAGACAAGGTGCCAGCAAAACCATCCCCCACAAAGGCTCTGGATCTCTGTATTGGCTTGTATGGAGCCTTGGAAATCTCCAATTTCCTTCCAACATTGAGATCCTCAAACAATACACCGATTCCACGCACTAATTTCCCTAGCTAGAACGCGGGGAAGATGCTGTTTACCTGCCATTAGGAAACCCTCTACTCAACCCGAGCAAGTCATTCATACAGCACTTGCAATTTTGGAAGATTCGCTTTTACTTACTGAAGCCAAGACAACCTAAAAAAGCCGGTTTGCTGGAAAACTCCCAGCCCCTGGCAGCTGGAGGCACAATTCATGGCAAGCTGGGCACCCACTTTTGATAATCTCGACTCTCAGAGAGCTATAACACAGCAAATCCCAAGCAGAGCCTTTGTGCCAGGTGGAAAGAGATGGTCTCTGCATCAGGAGCTCCATGGGATTTGCCCATGAAGAAATCTAAAGCAGAACAGTTCAATCCCGACATAGACAATGAGCTACTTCAGTGAAAACGGCAGAACTCAGCACCAGAAAGCTTATATTTACAAACCCCACATGAATTCCTTTTATAGGCTCTTTGAGGATTTTTTACAAGTTTTTAGGGCTTCCACAAGAATTTCTGTTTTAAACCAAAAAAGACCCTTTCTTTTCTTGTTAGAAATGGCATTTGAAGGTAAGAGGGTTCATTCCAAGACAAATATCATTCAAATATTCTCATCGAACTAAGAAAAAGATTCAGGCAATCTGGCATTTTTCTCTACAGAAAAGAACAGTTTTGACCATACCGTCTTTTTTCCAATGGGAATATCTTTCTTGTGAAAGCAGCATGTTCAGGAAAAGCAGCAAGACCCAGCTTGTCCCCGCTCACCAGACACACAAAGGTTCTCCAGCTAAAATTAAGTGAAATAATGACACATATAAGGAAAGGAAAAAAAGTTTCAAATAAACTCTCCTGTTTTCGCTCCTCCCAGCTCGACTGCAAGCTCTTCAAAGTTTCTCCTCTCATTGAGTTGAGTCATTAGTCTTCAGATAAGTGATGCTTGAGCCTTTGATTAAAATTACTGGGGAGCGTCTCTGCATGATTAAAGAGAGATAACACAATAAAAGGAAGAGGACTTTACACCATTATTATGGCAAATAAGTGCAATTCCCAACCTGAGAGCTGCATCAACTTGTCTAATGTAATAAATGCTTTCCCTGTTGGAAATGTGTCAAATTAGACTTCAAGATGTCAGCCTTCAGTTTTTCAAAGGCCTTGAAGCTTTACGGGGCCCTGTGTGACTGCAAGCTTAATATGACGAAGAGCTGGAAGGTGACGCTGCCCCATCGAACAGGGCACGGAGAGAGTGATAGGCGCTTGTTAGCGGCTGACAAACACCGGAGCAGTGCCTGCCACCTCCAAAAGGTAGGAGAGGGTGCAGACAAGCACACCAATGCATGATGCCAGAAGGAAGAGTCTGGGAGGGGGTCAAGGGGTGGATTTGGGATGCAGGAGAGGAAAGTTGAGTCTGCTCCCCCAAAGCAATGTACTTGCACATGCAAAGGTCTGCCCAAGTCAGAACCACCAGCTGTGGGCTCCTTGAAGTGGGCTTCTCCAGGGGCTTGGTCACCCAGAACACTAGCTTTGTCTAGGGAAAAAACATCATTGCCCATCTTACCCAAACGAGAATAGTTGTTCCAATGGGAAAAAAAGTCATTTGTAGTCCAAAGAGAATGTCTATCCAAGAATTTATTTCAGAAGAACTACGCGATCAACATCATTTCCCATCTTACCCAAATGAGAATAGTTGTTCCAATGGGAAAAAAAAGTCATTTGTAGTCCAAAGAGAATGTCTATCCAAGAATTTATTTCAGAAGAACTACGCGATCGGAGCCAAGCCCTGAGTCTCTGCTCTCCTCCTGGAAGAATGGATCGTTCATTCCCTCCCCGGGTACGATGTGGGGCTGCATTCTCTAACTCAAGGAGTGAAGGCACTATACTGCTGGTAGCTTGTAAAAGTGTAGACAGATAGCTCACAGAAACATCCTATTTGTGGCTTAAAATATACTAGTTTATCATGCAAATGATATGTCAACAGAATAGCTGTACTTGGCAATACTTCCCAAAGTAAATGAAGCAGTTAAACATACCATGTGTAATATTAAGGAGGTTATGTGTTACATATAATAAGCAGATGAAGCCAAGTTGTCAGGAAGCCAGGTTTCCTCAGAAATCTGAAATTCAACTCAAAGGAACCAAGGTGTGTGCATCTTCCCGCTTGAGCAACGCAGAGAGGGTGGTTTGGGAAAAGCGGGGTCTTGTTTCTGGGGAAGACCCCTCGAGGTGACCCGGTCCCAGCTGAGGCCCCATCGAGGTTTTATCCGTGAGACGAATGGTCCAGTCTCAGCTCCCCAGTTGGCATTTCAAGAACCGGTGCACGCTGAGGGCTTGCACTGTGCATTTTTCACAGCTTGAGCTCCGTGCATCTGGGAACTATTTGCAAGGGTAAAAATAATGCATGATCCAATCTTCTCGAGGCTTTTCACTTCCTGGAGGGTGGAAATACCAGGC
>NW_009614730.1:0-18735 GCF_000690535.1 Cariama cristata
GGGAAACATTAAAATATGAATCATGTATATTATGCAAGTATCATCTTAAATATAAGCATACATTGAAACCGCTCACCAGATTTTCATTCAGATAACCCACACTTGAAGGAATAAAATTCAGAAAGTAAAGCAAATGAAGATAAATCCTACACAATGCAAACAAAACTTAAGATGCATGGGTGGGGAGGAGGGGCAAGAAAAGAGAATCATTGAGACTGAACAACGGAGTATTAGAGCTCAGGTGCAAAAGGGTTCCTGGCTTATCATAGGCATTCAAGCTCTCGTGTGGAAAGGTTCTGGAATAAATTCTGTGTATTACCTACACACACATAATGCCAAGGCTGCTACTAGATCACAGGGGAAAGAAGGGCTGTGTTGTTTCCTCTTTACAAACAATGCACAGCATTTCTTGCATTAAAATATTGAACCTTCCACTTCAAACCCGCCAAGTTCTCCTTTGACCAAAAATGTATGTACTTACATCAACCCCTTCATTTTAGCAGAACATCGACTGCACAGCAAACAATAATATTAAAAATGTCAGATACTACAGCAGCACACAAAACCAAAGACTACAGTTATTTAGAAGTGATATGATATTAAATACAGTGCACTCAATGCTATAGACTACAAAAATATGTCCTGTCAGGATTGGGTCAGAAATGTAACACCAAATTTTCTTTCTGCTATCTTATGAGTCTGTAATAGGCCAACACAGGTGAGAAATGGTTGATGAAAGATTGCAGATACCAAATTTCTGGAAGTATTTTGCAGGACAAGGTCATTTGGTCATTTCAAATTCCTGACGCAAACTAAAGATGACATTGCCTAAGCAAAATCTCTGGGTGAGGAAGGCAGTGTAAACCAAGCGTGACCTGTGTACCTCCTAAGTCTCTGCAGGCACGCATGCTTTTGTTAATATCTAAGTGTTATAAATTCTGGGATTTGATGCTACTCATGTTTGTACCTGTTCTTTCCCTCTATGTCACAAGTCCTTATGCAATGTTCTCAACTGAAAAAATTATTCTCCTATTTATTAGATAATACTCTTGACAGCCTTTTGGCTCAAAGTCATGTCTTAAAACTTACCACTGGAGAAATTTCATGAGACAACTGAACTTGGAGGAACTCTTATCCAACATCAAAACCCTCAGCAACCTTGGCCAAGTGCCATCTAAATGTAGGTACCCATGAAGTCTGCATTTTGATTTCCACTAGCAAAGACTTCAAGATATCCAGGTTTCAGATACTCGACACCAGAGAGCTGTTCTGAACCCCATCCCCTGCACAAACCCTCTCAGCACTTTCACAGAAAGCATCTTCTCACCCAGGTACGCTGGGCAAAGCAAAAAATGTACACTTATCCTTCAGGACATCAGAAAAAACAAAGGAGGAGGTAACGTACTCACTTTACACACAATATCCTACTGTAGAACAATGTTACAACGTAGCTGAGAGAAGTTCAAATGTGTCTTGTCGAGCCGAAGCTGGAGCTGGAATTTAGTAACATTGGCTACCACCCACCTAAATGCCCTAACCGTCTGACTACAGTCATCTGGGATCCCTCTCAATCCCTCTCGAGAGAAGTTTTCTCCCCATGGATTAGATCAAGCAGTTTAGTGACCACAAAGTGCAACGGATTCGTTTTCTGGTAGCTGAGGTCGATTAACTCACCCTGCTGGCACAAAATGGATCCTACAGAATGCATCCAAAACCTGCAGGCAGATGGGAAAGTGTAATGAATTAATATATCCCAAGCCCAGCGACAAATCCAGCACTCCACTGGTTCAAGCTCCCTTTTATGTGGTCCAGTTTTGAAAAATAAGCACCTTGGGGAAAAAGGCCAGCTTTCATTCAAATTAAAATCCAGTTTTCCTTACTTAAAAAAAAAAAGTCCATCATTATCTTTGCAGTATCTTTCCCATCTTGAAGGAAAAGTCTGACATATTTTCCATATATCACATTTCACTGACAGGCAAGGAAACAAATTAATCACAGTTTTACATAAGATATCACATATGTCAGTTTCTAAGTAGCTTCCTTAGAAACAGCAATTACTGAACAGAGTGGCTGATGGTTTATTCTTCTGCTTTAACTGTCTCACTGTCCTCCTCTGCTGTTGGCTTGTGACTGTTACCACATTTTATGAGATTATATCTCACCTTAAACTTCTGTGGACAAAACCTTCCATTTATCTCTATGTCTGTGCCTTACCATCCCTAGGTAATAACACAAAAATTGATTATTTCAGTTTGAAGTTTAAAATAAAAATTTGGTGCACTTCTGATAAAAGCTTTTTAATTGGATTTACTGATCTGCTAAGAAACTAACATACCAATTATCAGAAAATTTATCTTCCCTAAATGAATCAGTAAGAAAATCCATGCCTAGTTATTCTTAACAAAACAGGTGCACTATCACCATTCAAGGCATACACTTCAGGAAGCACAAACATTTTTCCCAAACCAGAGATCAACCTCATATTTAGAAGAAGAGCACATTAATCTCATGCTGTCATTACTAGGTCGTTCAGCAAGTATGTTTCATGTTTTGAAAGTAATTGTACTGGAAAGCTCCTCTGTGCGCTGGAAAGCTGCTTGACTTAGAGAGCAGCTTATGCCTAGGTCAGTTCATTACATGCCTAATTTTTTTCTCTTGGCATTTTAAGGAGGTGGAGGACTCAGAGAATCTCACTGAAAAGTATCTGAATATACTTAAGAAAATTACTGCTAGATCAGCATAGATCAACATGCATGTCTATTTCAGATCTGATATCAATACAACAAAGATAAACTTAACAGTCTTGTGAAGAGAAGTCAACTTCTCAAACAGAAACATTTTGCACAGAAAGACAAGCAGAACAGATGAATCATAATACAATCATTTTGGATTGCAAAAAAAATGTCTTGCCCCCTGTTGTTATAAAGGACTATAAAAGCCAAACCTAGAAAAACGGGGAAAGCTCTTGGGATTGAATAAGGGTGGGAAGAGACAGAGGGCTGATTTTCTGTCTGTTTTTTAACATTTACCAATTACAAACAGACATTATATCTCGGCACTGATGTCTGAGGTGATGCAGAAGCTAGTTCTGAGTTATTAGGAGAGTGGTCTAACTGGCTGCTCTTTACAGTAACTACAGCTGCGCTGCAGAAAACAGTATTAGACATCAGTCATAAAGAAGCACAAAAGATTTCTCTTCCTGCTTATTGTTATAATGGCTACTCCAGTAATAATCTTGTCTTTCACTTTTTGTAATCACTTCATCTAGACACTGCTCATGAACTGATGCATGACTGCTACACAGGGAAAAAAACTAATGTGTGTAACTTTGCTCAGTTATTTTTTTTTGGAAGACACAGTGTCATTTTGAAAAAAACGTAAGACTAATGTATTTTAGGCCTCAAGGCATTTTGCCATTACAGGCAATCAAGCAGCACAAAAAAAAAATGTATTACAGCAGGTTGGCCCTTTCTGATACTAAATAAGTAAATAATGCTAGTTTATTCTTCTGCCATGAGTTACAACAGTAAATTCCTAAACAGGAGAAGTGACATTGATTTTCTGTTTGTCAAAGCAAACCAGAATACAGTGATTGGGAATCGCATTTCAGCTGACATTTAGCTCTATTCAGGAAAGCAATTCCTCTGACAGGATAAGAGGAGAACTTTATTAAAATGCTTCTTTTTCTGATGAACAAATACAGTGAACACCAGAGGCCCCTAATTTTGCTGAACAACTGAACAGAGCTATTTTGCTTGTTATCGTCATCAATTTTTTTGCAATTTTTCCCACTTTTTTAAAATCAAGTTTAGAATAGAATAGAATATTTCAGTTGGAAGGGACCTGCAATGATCATCTAGTCCACCTGCCTGACCACTTCAAGGCTGACCAAAAGTGAAAGCACAGTACTAAGAGCATGGGCCAAACGCTTCTTAAACACTGAGAAGCTTGGGGCATCAACCACCTCTCCAGGAAGCCTGTTCCAGTGTTTGACCACCGGCTTGGTAAAGAAATGCTTCCTCGTTTCAAGTCTGAACCTCCCCTGATGCAGCTCTGAATCATTCTCACATGTCCTGTCCCTGGATCCCAGGGAATTTTTTAAAAATTTGTAGATAAACTATGAAATAAATACAACTACAGGTTCCCATCTATGTAGGGCCATGAAGACAGAAACGATGATTTCCATTAAATTACATGACATAAGAAATAATTCACATGCAATAACATGGACAATGATTAACACATTGATCAGAATAAGTATACCCGGCTAATGAGAATGAAGTAGCAATTCTGGATTTTGTGAAAATTCATACTCTAGCCCTGTAATAGTTAGTGCTTCTTTTAAACGGGGACATCACCAGGTGACAAGGAATGTCCATGGTATAAGCTTATATAGCACACAACAAATTAAATATTTTGTACATTTTTCACAAGATAGGTAAGCCTCTCCCTGAATATTAAATACTTTCAGACAGAAGACAATACATAAAACTTCAAGTTTTTATAGGTACTGGTCATAAATAACTCACTTTTCAACAAGGTTTGTTAAAAAAACGCATGTTCAAAAAAAGTTGCCTTTTCAACTCTCCATCATTTTTAGTACTGAGAACAAGGATAATGTCAAATGGTTTTACTCTGTAGGTCTCTAATAGCTCAATCTTAGGTCTAACAATAAAGATTTCAGCAACACGGTAATAAACCTTCCCATATTTTAAAAATAAACTCATCGGTGGTAGTTCTGCTCTGTCCCCAACGTATTTAGTCAATAAAAGATGTCAATCCTTTTTTTCTGCCAAGCCTCAAAGTGCTGAAATACTAATTTCATCATGCACTATATTTAGCTGAAAACCACTCCATTCCCTGACGAATTCAGAAAAACCGAATGATGACTACCTCTGCCAGGATGCCCTAGAAAGTTGCAATGAAAGAAAACCTCTAGTGTCTCCTTTCCCAAGTGCCTTCTGAAGGACAACTGCCTGGAGATTCTGGACAGTAAAAGAGAACTGACCAGTAGCTTCTGAAGGCTGTACCCAAATGTGACAGTGACACACTCGTGCAACCCTTCCACAATCCGGCATCACTATGCCATCTGTCATCACACCCTTGTGCAGCAGAAGCCTGCACTGTTTTAATAATTGAGACCTACAGATCTGCCTTACCAAGCAACTAAATTGCAGGACACATATGGAAACCCATAACCTGTAACACTAACTGTTAATAAGAGTGTTACATAAATACAACAGAAAGACTGAAGTGCTACCAATGCTTTAAAGCACTGCATTATCACCGCAATACTATTAAGATGATGACAAAATTTGAAATAAATGGTTCAGAATGGGCCCATTATAAAACACTGATGATGGTAACAGCTGGGGCAGTGAAGCATCCCCATTCCATCCAGAACTTTGAATTAAGAGACCAGGAAACAATTTACCAGCAGAGCTGTTGGAATTCACTAGGTAAATCTCTTGGGACTTTATTTTGCCTCCATTATTAGCACATAAACCGTTAGTACAGAAATCATCACACCGATAAAGATGCATGGCAGTGGGAGAGCAGAGCAGAAGGGACTTCTGTCTAATTTAAAGGCTTCTGCTCATCTTCCCCGTGCGCTCCCCTCTACTTCACCTACTTCCCTCCCTCTTCCATGCATGCATGCAGACATATGCACACTCACACATGCACACTGTTTTCACCTAACTCCAAAACCAAATCAAACCTGTTTTGCTAAAACAAACTTCCCAGCAACAGCTGACAGCAGTCTTACAGACCAAAGCACCTGTCCGTGACTGGCCATCTCCCCTGGCATCCCAAGAACGGCACTTATAATTCCACTTTTACTACCCCATCTCTTTTTCCCTCCGTCGCTCTCATGAGCTATCTCAACAGCAATAAAAGCAACACACATCACATCAATCATATCAGAATAAATCAACAGAATGAAGTCATTCTTCTTTGCTAAAAAAGGACTGAATGACAGAGCAAGCAAGTGACTGATGTCCTTTTCCTTAGAAAGGGACTTGCAAAGATTCTGAGTAGCTTTGTCTTGCATAACTGTGCCTTTTCAAAATGCTTTGTGCATTGTCTTGGACCCATTCCTCCTGGGTGTCGTGACCTCTCCAAACCGTAACTCTCAAAACTTTGGTACAGATTCTCCAGTGCATTTGTCAAGAAAATAAATGTCAAGATCTCTGTGCTTAGAACGTGCAGTTAAGCCATGTCAACACCTTTTGTTCCTCTGCATCACTTACTACACCAAAAGCAAACAAAACACACCACTGTACGCAGCATCTTGCCTGCACATCACAGGTATCTCTCCCCCTTCCCCTCCTCACCTCTCCACTCACATATAGCTGAATCTTTAGGTTTCTGTACACATCCAAGAGCCGCACAGAACACCCAGAGCTAGCTCTGAGAAGAGGCATCACAGCAGGGAAGAAGTGCTACACACACAGGGCTAAAAGGCCCTGGTATGTCCTCTTGGAGAGTGCTGGGACTACTGCTCCTGCACTGCTTCGGTGCCCGCTCATCGACACCTACTCTCCGACGTAAGGACGAATAAAAGTTCTTCCTTTCCCTCTGGGTATTTTCAATAATTTGTAAAAATAGGAATATTCTTACGTACTATAAGCAGCTGCTTCTCCTTCTATAACCAAAGCAATTGACACCAGGATTTTGACAAAAGTTGTTATTTGAGTCCAGATCATGTAATACGGTAACTGGTCAATAAACCCTTAAGTGGCAGTGCTGGTGTTTCTTTGCTAATTAATAAAATGTATCAACACCTGAGTTTTCTCATTTGTGATCAGTATTACAGCAAAACGAAAGTATAAGAAGAAACAAGAAGGAATAATAATAAAGCAGGCTTTTTTATGCTTTTACTTTTGTTCTGTTAGTAAATGGTTTATCTACAGTATGGCAGGTCTTCAACACCAAGATAGGCATAGTTAAAAGCACTAGCTAGAAAGATCAAGTAAATTCAGTATTAGCCTGCAGTTCTGTAACCGAGAGGCTTCTGGCCATACATGACTAACTACAGCTTGTATTAGTCAAAACATTGCTACAAATAGGTCTGAATTTAACGTTCTGTCTGGAGAAAGAGCACGACAGAACACCAGCAGAAAGAGCAGAAAACTGTACAGCTGTGGTTATTATTTGGCTCCTAAACACTTGAAATTACTTAACAAGGCTTGAGATACATGCTGTCCTTCAGTATACCACCTTTTGGGGGGACAGGGGAACCTTGAATTCCTTGAAAAGCTCCATTTGTGTGTATTTATTATTTTAGAGAAAATTTTTTCTAGCACTTTATACACACAGGAAAGGAACAGAGTTTTCTCAACATTCCCAAGTTTTAAGGAAAATCAGAAAGTAAAAAGGAAGGAAGAATTTGAAACCAAAATAAGGCAGCACTTTGCATGTTGACATAGTGCCAAAAAGAGCCTACTGGGAAAAGCAGAAAGAGGTATAATTCATGACACTACAAACATACCTTTCTCTATCACATCAAAATTTTTAGGATGATTTCTATTTCTTTTTTCTAGTCTTGGTTAACATAAGGAGGTATCTGTAAACAGGGAAGTTGCTCACTGCTTCTGCACTAGGTGACTAAGAAACACTGCCTCTGTAAGAGTTCCATGAAATACAGAAAGTCCAGATTAGATGACTGATGAACTTTCTAAAGCTGAGGAATCCGTTTTCAGCATACCACAACAAACCCTTCTAAGTCAATTACACCTAACATTATAATCTGGAATCCTAGATACAACACACTATATGTCCAAATACTGCTACAGCCTCACACCCAGTGTGTCTTCCCCACACAGAACCACATAGCCATCCACCATATGTTTCTAGTCTGAAAGCATCTGACTGCTGTAACAAGGAGGGAAAAAAGAAAGACAAGGAAAAGAACAAAACAAAACAGAAAACCCAACCAACCAACCAACCCCCCCAAGCTTCCCCCACCAAACTGTGTAGATACAGCTTTCAAAAGGAAATCTCTTCATTCTGTAGATCATTTCAGAAATGCTGATCTCCAACACGTCTAGATAATTAGACTACTTCTACTGTTATTTCGCACTAACTCACAGAAAACATCGTAACATAAGTCTTAGCATGTAAATTGCATGAGATTAGCTGTCACCCTGCATACTGAGCTACATTTATTATCTGAATCTCAGATATAAATCTTATAAACATGATAAAGATTAAAATTCCCAATTCTTGTAACTCAGAGAGGGATTTTTATGCATCATACAATGGTTACATTATGCATATGAATTTATTTCTTCACATTTCCTGGACTCCAGCTGATTCCCACACGGTATTACTGTTATTTTCATTAAAATGTAGTAGAAAACCAAATTGCAAAAGCCAGTTCTTGTGGCATAAAACAGTTTTCATATTAATACTATACTCACTACAGTAATGAAGAATATCAAAACACTCAACTAATGTCAATAATTTTCAAAATTTAAAAACGGAGTTATTAAAACCGTAACAGAATATTAAAAGTCCATGCCAAAGAGGGCAATGTGCCTTTAATTGTAAGACTAAAGATATGCTTAGAATGAAAGGTGGAAGCTCCAACTCTTACCCTCAATTAACAGAGTTCAATAATTCTTTTTACTTTTCATCAAGCCTTCTAAAACTTTAGACTCTCTCTCTGCTGTGCATGAAGTTTCATTTGATAATCATTTCTCACCCAAGAAATACAGCAGTAGGAAGTCAGCATCTGTATTTTCCTGCTGGAAAGAGTTTTGTCCTCTTTCTCCCAGAATTTAGAGCCATTGGCCAGATAGAATCAGCCAGAACCTTTTTGAGTCAAGACTTAAACAAACAGGTAGAATTTTCTAGCTCTGAAGATAAAAAAAGAATCTTAGAGCTCCTAGAAGGTAGTTACATTTTCTGGACAGAGCACAGGAACTTCACCACAGCTGAAAATGAAGTCTTGGGCAAGAATTAGTTTCTGCAAAAAGTCTCAATTTCTTTCCCACACATTGCGTCTGCCGGCATATAGAGAGCCAGCACAGACAGAAACTACATTTCAGCCGGTGACCTCTGCCGTGTACTTTGTTCTAGGCTCCAGAACTACGTAGAAAATGCTTGGAAAGAGAATTTGGCTCACAGTTACCAAAAAAAACATTAGCTATATTTCATCTTCTTGTATAATTACATGAACTGCAGCATAAGCCACCTTAACCAAACCCCAGCAACAGAAAAGTGCCTAGGTTCTCGTCCCTCTGGGACTACATAGAAGATTTTGGTATTTGTCTAAAAAACTCCATAAAATATTTATCATCAGCTACAGGGCCGTCTAGCTGCCTATTTAATAACACACATCAGAAGTACCAAAAAAGTATCTCACCAGTACGCGAATCTCTTAGATGAGAGATATGAAACAGAACGGCTTGCACAAGGTGAGAAACCAACAAGGATATTCATTAACTGAAAGGTACTGAACAGCTTAATTGGATATACTGCACAAAGAACTCGTGAGGCACATTAATTTTATCTTGTTCATCAAATGTTTTCAAGTCTTCAAAGGATTATTCATCTTTGCATAACATGATCGCCTCATCACAAGCACAGCAGAGACAGTAAACTGAACGCCACCGGATCAGATACATCAAAACCAAACGGCATCCTACCCACAGCACGCCTGGCGTTCAGACGAAAGCCAGCCTCCTTATGTAAATAGCACTCAGCCTTTCTCAAAAAAAAACCACACACCACCAAAAAACCCACAAACCTAATCCGCCTGATATCACGTTTCATGACTCATTCTTGAACATGATTTTCATGAGAAACAGTTGCAGAACTTCCTCACAATAAGACAGAACAAGGAAAGCGAAAGTTTGAACAGTGCAGCATTTCTGAAACTGTTTTGACACTGAGATTTATAGAGCTTCTTAACAGGGCCAGTGGTTAAAAGAGTAGTTAAACAATTGACTAAATGGGCTTTGTTTTTCTGGAAGGAAATTTACTTCCTCCCACTCCTTTCAAATGAGCAGAGAAAACCTAGAAGAAAATTACAAAGCTATAAAGACGTAGATTGACACACATTTGAGCAAAATTTGAAATACAGTATTTTATTCAGAAGGATGCACTGTTGTTGCCTCTGGATTTTTTGCAGGAACTTGTGACCTTAGTATGAAGGAGGTAAAGCAGAAATGGGAAAAATGGGAAGGGTTTGATCTAAAAAATAGTTTAAAAAAAGATCTACAAGAATGAACAGCCAAGAATGACAGAGAATACAGGCTGAAGGAAGCAATAAATTCTGCTCACAGAGGTCCACACTTCCCAGTATCAAAATGAAGAGAGTGCAGAGAAAGCGTTGCAAATACTTTTAACATACTGACAGCCCAACAACATCAGTCCCAGTAGCTGAAGTTGCCTTCCTACTGGCAGGAAAAGCTCTAGATGCATTTCTGCTGTGCCATTACCTGGCTTCAACATTGTCCAACGTTCATGGTGGATATTTCACCTGTGAAAAGACACAATATCAGAATAGTATGCCTGTAATTCAACCCAGATTTCTGCTCTGCTATGTTTCTGGGGGCAGGGGAAAAGAAACAGAAAAAAAAAGGGAAAAAACAAAAAAAGCACCACTCCTGGAGATAAGAACTATTTATTGACATAAGGTCAGTAAGAAAATAACATTTACCTCAGTAAAGCAGGAGTTGGGGGGAAGTAGCAGAAGAAGAGTAAGTTGATCTAAATCCCTTTGACAAGAGGTGGTTAAAACATCAGTCATCTACTCCAGAATTTCTCCACTTAGCGGGAAACAAAAAATATTCAGCCTTGCCATTACTTAAACTGAAAGAATGATAAAGTCAATAATTCCATCTTTTACTACCCGATCTTGTGACCATCAAAAGCACTGTAGGACCTGCACTGCGTTTAGAGCTCTCAGGGAAAACAACTTGTTAACACGCTCTTTTAAACCTGTGTCTTCAGGTCAGAAAAACTTCACTAGGGACATGAAACACTGGGACAGGATCCTTCTGTGGTAGACTTTACACATCATCTACAACTCTCCTGTAGTGTTAGGTCATATTTTCTGGGGTATAAGACATGAGTCCACAAGGAAAAATTAATGAATCGATGAAGAATTCAGCAGCCATTGCTTGGTACCTAGTAATATCACCTGCTACCCAACTTAGCACTTAAAGTGGTTGAAATAAGTGGGAACATGTAAAACACAAACACCACATCGTATCAAACAGCAGCCAAAAGTTCTATTTTAAGCACCAGTTATGCTAAGTCTCAAATGCATCAGAGCAACAACTGGGTTTAACGGGAAAAAGTATGCTCTAAGCATAAACCCTCATTTGTAAGGATAAAATGCCAAGTAATTACCAGCCTGCTATCAGTGCTAATGACTGGAAACTCCTCTGACCATCCACAGAAAAAAACTGATGACAGAGCAACACAAATAGATTGCCACGTCATTACTCCCTTAGGGAAACTTTAACACAAACAACATGCATATTTAGTCTTTTCTTCAAAAAGCTAAAAAAAAATCATATTGCTTTAGAAGCAATAGGATTTAATAGACAATACTCAATGTATTGATGCAACGTCCAGACATGGTATGGTGTATACAGTGCTAGCGCCTCTCCCATTTTCTCATTGAGATGTAAAACTAAACCTAACCATGTCAACCAACAAGGCTGCAAGTATCTCTTAGCTCTTCCCATGACATGCTCTATTGATGGGCCATACCTAAATTCCAAGGCAAGTTACTGGATTTGCCCACCTGGAAAATCAACTGGTTTTTTTGGAGAGAGAATATCATATGCTCTGTTAATAACTTACTGCTGAATCTCTTCTCAAACGCAAAATTATGTCAACTCCACTGGCTACAGAAAAGCACAAACAAGGCAGAGCTGGATGTATGGCTACAGAGATAAAAAATGATCTATTTACCTTACAGCACTGTTATCCTCTAGTGGTAGATACAGCCTACAAAAGAAATACGGCAGGAAATACAAAAAAGAATAACAAAAAGACAAGTCCTTTCAACCTTATTTTGCTCCACATCTTTCAGCACAGTGTTAAGTACTACTGTTCACAAAAATCTTTATCCTATATTGCACTGTTCCATGTTAATCGCTGTTAACAGTTCTGTTTGGAACAAGCAAAGGAAACTATTTTAGGGTTTTTATATATACTTATCACCCTCCAGTCAATTATACAGTTAATCCCTTGTCTTTAGGAAGGAATTAAGCACTTGAGAACTTTTAAGAACTTGAAACTAAAAATTTTATTTGGTTATTAATCCAAAGGTATAGATTTTATTTGGTCAAATGACTACATGGGAAAGCACATCAGCAATACCCAAGCAGAGCACAAAGAAGCAGAAGACTGTTCACTGTCCTCATTAACTACTTGATTTGCTGAGATACAGTCTTCCTCCTTACCAAAAAAAAAACCCAAAAAACAAACCAACCCACTCACATGAAACACGAGTAACAAGGTGGATTTACTGACAAATATCCCAGTACTGCAACAGCTTTATCCCGGGGTCCAATTTCTCACACTCAGAGTTTGAAACTTTCAAAACTAGATTTTTTGACAGTGATGGTCTACCATAGCTCTAAGTCTTTGAAATAAGAGACCTTTGGCTTGGTGGCAAGGTAGGAATCAGCTACTCCACAAGACTTCAATATTTAGAAGTCCAGAGGGATCATTTTTCTGGGCACTTGCTACGGTTTGTCACCAGTTCACCATTACAGAAATACAAGGAACATACACTGCTATTTCCCTCAGCAGAACACAAACTCTACATAGAACAAGACTCCATACTGAATTAAATTTGTAGTTTTGATAAATTAAGTCTACCACAGATAAAGTATGGTGGGATTCTGCCTTCTTTTACAAGGGAAGAAGAAAACATTTCTTTTTTAAACTTAACAGCTTTGGGGCTTACATTATAGCTACCTTCTTAAAATTCCCTAAAAGATAACACTTACAAAATCTGAGATCTAGGACCGATCATAAGATTAGAGAGGAAAAGCCAAATTCAGTCTTCAGATCAACGCAAAGTTCTCAGTCACCTTGTCAAAGACCAGCAATTCATTTGGGGGGGCGGGGGGGAGGAATGACACTTGGGTCTATTAATCTGTTGCCACCACATCACGCCACAAAACAGTTAGATTAGACCTGCCTACAGAGCCGCGTGCTGAACGACATAATGGCAGTTTTAAAACTCTTTTAGTCAAATTTTTTTAAAAGTACTTCTCCCTGCAACAATATAGTAACTGATGATAATTCTTACTGGTATGTCAAATAATTTTCTGCGTCCAACATTTCAACACGGAAAGAACATTTTTCAGCATTTCTTGGAAAAAAGTTTAATGCTATAACCATGTTTAGCTGTTTGTCTTTTCACATTTAAAAAGTTCAACACAATTTAGTAGGTTATGAAATACACACATGAAGTACACTGAAGTAACAAAGTTTTGACACAGTCACTTGAAATCCGGGTAGAATCTGTACACTGGAAGTTCATCACTTCACAGCAGAGTCACTCAGTAGAAAATAACCATTTTTTTTGTGCCTTCAGTGCAAAGACTGTTGCAATTCCTATCCACCAATTATCTACTATTCTCAATACAATTATTCTATTATGAACACCTTTAAACACGAGTAGTAAAGGCAGGGAAAAAAAAGAGATTGTAAAGCTTAAATGATGTCATGGATAAACAGTAAATCAACAGGTGCTACTAATTCACTTTAAAATATCTAGGTATTTCACACAAGGATAAATGCAAACTGGCAAATTCTGAAAAATGATGCAGCTCACTTTGAACACTCTGGAGAGGTTCTTCAGTTAATTAAGGAGAGGTTATCCAAGATACAATTAAATACAATTCCATCATGCCATCTCTTGATTTTCGCACCGGTAATATACACACATTGTATTAACATACTGTAAGTGGACAGACTGGTCAGAGGCCGACAGAGCACAAGAAACAGATTAATGCATCTCAAGCTGCTGAAAGATAAACCTTTTATGAGAAATTAATACCATGATGAAACAGGGCAACACAGAACATCCCTTGATAAAATCAGACGTCTAATTAAACTCTTGGAGAAACAAACAGCCTTGAGAGATTGCAACAGCTTTCTTAAAAAGAAATGAACTTTAGCAACAGCTTTTTTCACTGCTGCTTGCTATTTCTATTTCTACGTAATTTCTATTAACAAGCTCCAAGCTCTTCTGACCCAGCCTAAACGTTTACTCATCTACTTATTCCCTGTGTGTCAGTGGCCAGATCCCCAAAAGCAAGCTTTCTCCTGTTTTCTAAAATTCCACCCTCTTAGGCTCAGCACACTGCTACCCTCAAATCAGGCTCCAAACACCTGTGCAAATTAGCTCTCTACAACTCTTCTTGTTTCCTATCGGCATTATCTCAGAAAAAGGTAACCCTGAGAGTCAGAAGTGTTCTGTTTTCCTCACCACCTTCCCCTTTGCCTGTGCAGTTTCTTGGAAATCCGAAGTAGCAATTGAGATTCTCTTGGGTGACGTTATCTGCATAGCTTTCCAGTGACATTTTCTGCCTTTTCTTTTGTCTTTATTTTGCCTTTCTTGGCTGGATCAATTACTGAAACATGATCTGTGACATACACCAATTAGAACAAACAAGCCAAATCTTTCCCTCGTGTAACTTCACTGACTCCAGTGGCTCTAAGCCAGATATAGATTTATTCGGTACAGGCAGAAAAACGTGCACAGTACACCAGACATGTTGTCGGTGGCTCTGCATCCCCCTCCACACCAGATTCAAAATTCTCCTCTCTTCTCTTCCTCACAGCTCTGCCTTTGCTTCTGTGTCTTCACTACTCTTCCCTTTCTCTTTCCCAGGCATCTCAGTACAACACCATGCTCCCTGCCCTGAAAGTACAACCTCTCTTCAAACAACCCAGCTCATTAAATTCCCCCTTTTCTGCAGATCCCTCTCACGTGCCACAGAGCTCACTCTCTTACACCAACTTGACTGAACAATACTTATACATGAGTGAGAGAATGGGAGAAACCCTGTATCTGGCTACATATCTCCAGTTTTTCTTGTCGTCTCCTCTCTCTTTTGCGTCATGCTGTGTTAAATAATCTAGACCACTGTAACCCGACCTCCGACCCTGAAGATCCACAAACGTAGGTCCAAAGGATGCTTATTAATTAAGGAAATAGTTCTGTGTGCAGCAAAACTAATGAAGCTTCGTGTCCTACAGCTATGCCTCTAGAGGGGCTATGCGTCTAGAGGTTGAGCTGCAGCCCTGGCCTTCCTCCCCCTCCTCCCCCTGCAATAACCCCAGAGCCCTCCCACATCTCCAGTTTACCCACATAACCACAAAACTGTCCACTCTTTCAGCTTAATGGATCAACCTGGACATACTTTAAAAAGTCACAAAGTTTGTTGCTACCAAACCATCATCTTGCAAGAAAACCCACCAGGGAAACGTGCCCACAAGGGTTCTCACCACGGCAGCCAGGCTGCAGCCTGGATGTCCCTTCAATCAGGAACCCTCTCCCTCAGCGCTCTTCACATCCACTGTTGATTCAAGATGACATATGCCCAGACCCGTGTCCTCCAGTTAAGACGATGAAACACTTGCAGGTTCTTTTTTACTACAAATCTTAAGAAACAGTGATATTTCCAGCCTCCTGGTTTTCTCTACATTATGACAAAGTGGCATAAAGCTTTCCACACAAAGCTACATCTCACATTCAGGAGAAAGACCATGCTGGCACAGGCACTGCTGGATAAATCCAAGCTCTCACTGGCAAGGAGGTGCAAATTTTAAGGGGAAAAGTGGAAGAACCCTTGCTGTGCTGCCTTAGGGCACAGCAGCATGCTCAGCCACTGGAAATCTCGTGGGGGAGCAGAACCCCTGGAGAGCTGTTGTCATCTCCTGCCCGCGAAACACTCCAAGGGCTTCCATCATCCTCGGCTCGCTCCCTCAAGGGTGCGGCACACGTCCTGCAGCTCTCAGCTAAATGAAGGTGACTGGATACCACATCTAGGGTTAGGATGGGTTTGGCCATGCAAACCTGCCATACAGCCTTTGGAAGTTGGAATAAGGATGATGTTTAATTCCACATGTGTTTACTTCTTTGTCCTAATAAACCATATTTACACTTCGGCTACCTTTTAAAAGGAACTTAAGTTCCCTGCCAACAAATATAGCAGTTATGATGCCCTTCCCTCTCCAAAACAATCCAAGGACAGCTTTGAGAAGCATTCAGCCTTTGAGGGGCAACAAGATCGGTATTTAATGCTCAAATGTAATGGTCATTCTTTGCATAAGACTCCACTCTTAAGTGTGAACATTTACTCGAACCAAGATACTGATCCTGTTCACTGTAACAGAAGCTTTATCCAATGCTGAAAAAACTAGGCCTCTGCTGGACCGTCCATATCCAGTGCAATCATGCTATACTACATTTTAACCAGTTCAAATTATTGTTAAATAGTTTGACTATGCCAAAAAGTACATTCCAAGATTAAATCCAGAGTACAGCAACTTACATTGTAAGTCTTCCCATCCACCACACCAACTTGTGCTCCTTTTCACTGATGACAAGTGTTTTATCTCAGCTTAAAAGCACAAGGCACTTGGCTACTCATGGGATTTTATTTTTCCCCACCATCTCCCTTAAAATAGCTAGTAGGTCTTTTTGTGTACAGATTTGCTAAAAAAATTCAACAGTCTTGATCCAAAAGAGGCAGCAGTATTTGCTTGGCTGTGTATTTCAATCAAATTTTAAATACATTTTAAAGCAAACTGTAATTCTAGTATTGTTTTACTTTTAAATACTTGAGTCTCATTTTTGTGATTCTGTTAGTTACTGTATTTTATCTTTGGACATGTAAGGCTGCTGGGCAATAAAAATCCAGACACCTCTGAAAGTCTGTGCTGCTGTCAGTAAAACTTGGATTTGAAAAATATAAGTTGTTCCAAACTCATGTTACCAGACGTCTAATCCCAAATTCTCAGAGTGGTGTAAATGCCACAACTGAAGTTGGCCAGTGACCTTACTGCCCTGGGGGTGCAGCACGTAAGCGTGCAAGACTTGACTCCTGAAATGCAACGAATTGGAAACTCCAGTTGCTCACAGTGGGAGGTACTTGTTCTGTATCAGACTACTGAAGAGTGCCAGACAACTGAGGACAGTCCAACAGCACTTTATACTCCAAGTCTCGTCGCCCCAACTATCCCATAGCTCAATGAAGCTGCTCAATTAAATCAGATTTAATAATCTGAGATCATACCTCTAGAGATGAGAAGAGCAGAGGATGTGCTGATTATAGAATAGCAGAACAGCTGTTTCAAATCATCCTTCCAAAACAAACATCATGATCAGCAGTCCTACGAACTCCACCAACATGCAAGGGACATAACAAGCTTTATTTAATATCAAAAGCAGCAGGTTTGGTATGCAGGCACAGCCCAAGTTAATACTAGAAACTGCTTGGAGGAATTGGCCATAATCCTGCTAATTAAAGAGAAGTGTTAGAAAACTTGGGTAGCACTTTGTTTTGATTAGCAGTATTCTTTCCAAATGTTATGACTGCACCTTGTTCAAAACAAGAGTAATGCCCTCACAACTAAGTAACAATTGACATGTTTTGTAAATAAACGTGCTGTTTCTTTGCTGAACACGACAGCAGAATAGCACGGAAAAAAGCCCACACTTTCCTATTTATTAATTGCTAGATGTAGCAGATTTTAGACCAGAAGAATATCCTGAAATCCCGAGCAACACTCCTTAAAATCTGCAATAGTTTTGTGAGCCAGGGGTGAGAAAGGGACTGACTGCTGAAGGGAGATGTCCACTTTGTGAACACCTACCAAAATATTCCCACCTCAAGGAGCAACGACCGAAAACGTTTACAAGCATGATTTGTACAAGGGATAAGCACAGCATCTTCCAGTCAGCAGAGTGCTTCTCACCAAAACCACCCCGTGGGACTCGGACACAAAGTCAGGCCGAGGTCCTAACCGTGTTTGTGAAGACGAGGGCTGAACTCTGCAGAGGGACGTGAAAGTCCTGCTGACCTCAAGGGATGCTTGCAAGCCCTCGCAGAACCACTACCACCCTTTGCTAGACCAGCACCACGGGTTCTGTAGCCCTGACAGAAGCCAAATATATTCATAGAGTTTCTATTTGACAACAAACCGAGCGTGCCTTTTACTTCAGTTACTCACTTCTGTCTAATTATGACAGAAGACAATATACAGTAATATGTATTAGTCAACTATTCCTGCAAAAAGTCGATGACTGCTTAGAACTATACAAACCCCAGAATGACTCATACGTTTTGCACGTTTCTCGCAGGAAATTTATTCCCAGATTCAGCTGCCCCAATCAACACCAGCTTCGCCGCTTAATTTCAAAACTGACAGTTGGAAGAGCGACGACTTTGTACACTGCCTTCCCCCAAGAACGACTATTTCATCAGCCCGAACCGATGGCTGCACGCGATGGTGCCGGGTACGTTCCGCCAATTAATTATCTACCGTCTATTAAATTCGTACTAGCGGTCGTTGTTCGGGTGTCCTGCAGAAATTAAAAGAAATAATAATTCAAATTTGGATGAGCAGGCCAGGAAAAAGGGGGGGTTACCTGAGTAAAAGCCGTGCTGGCAGCGCCGAGGGCAGAGGGCAGCGGCGAGGGGCTCCGACAGACGCGAGGTGGCTCTGAGGGCGGAGGCGGAAGCG
>NW_009614731.1:0-42266 GCF_000690535.1 Cariama cristata
TTAAATTGCACTATGGGACAGCCCCAACTTTTTCCCAGGATTGTGAAAATGTGCAGTCTGCCTTTCCCAAATCTTTTGAGGTTGCCTTTTTTTTTTTCCTGAGGAAGGCCATGAAAATCACTGCATAATGGGCTTGGTTAAAACATTAGTGTCAGATGTGACTTGAATAAACCCTCAAGCTAACCTCACATGAAGCCTACTTATTTACTTAAACTGAATGAAGAATTAATAAAATGATAAGCTGATTTCACTGAGGTTTTCTAAGCAGTTGAAAATATTTCTTTGTTCCTGGAATGACAACAAATAATTGCAGAGAATCATTCTGAATACCTCTGTATTTTTTTCCTTCCAAAACACAAAATCCTAAACACAAGGACAACACATATAGAGAAGAGACAGTGTCCAAGTATGTAATTACTGGGGAAAACTGAAAAACAAAACCAATACTCACCTTTTCCTGAATGTTTGCTTTGGATTCAGGGTTGCAGTAGATCCTCTTGTATCTGTATGTCAACTGATTCTGTCTCGCAAGTAGGAATATGCTAAATACTTATCCTTGCTTTACCTGATGCAGCTGAGGACTTCAGTTCCTTGAGAAAACAATGATAGAAAAAGTGTGTCCCTTTTCTCTTGAAAGAAATCAGCATTAGTTATTTACATATGGAGGTATTGTTATTCCAAGCACTTTCAACCGTATCCATTTTCTGCAGAAGACTGAGTAACAGAAGTGAGACCCATTGATTGAGAAAACACAGTGAAGGTCGCCTTGCAGCTCCTTTCACGCCCTCCCCAAAGTACCACAAATTAATGAATGTGTATTAGTTATCTGCTTGCAAAATCAGCATCGATAGGAAGCACTTCAGTCTTACTGTAAGGTAAATTAAGTGTGGATAGCAGTGGGTAAACTGTAGGCTTCGTTGTTCTACCTTATTACCATAAGTGCCTTGTGTAACATGGATTTACAGTGGATTTTTAACTGATGACCCCCTCATGATAATCTAAATAACAAAAAAAAGCAAATTACATTTCTATTGCTGAGGACAAACCCAGAGAATTCCTGACTCATCCCTTCTGAATATGTTTTCTTTTGCTTTCCCCTGAACTTGGGGTATGGGGATGATCACAGCTTGGAGCAGCTGCCCTCTGGTAATGACAGGATGGTTTCCTTTTACTTAAATTGGGAACAGGGATTGTGGGACTAAATTTCCTAGTCGATGAAAATTCAGCAATGATAGCCTTGGAAATAACCCTATAGAAATATTTCATGCAGTCAAGGTACTTACACTAGCCTTTTGATGCTACGTTGTAATTTATGATGATGAAAGTTTAAACGTTTTGACTCTTAGAACATTCAAAACATGATCATTATTACTGGTGCTAAATTTCAATGACATTAAAGGTCTGGAAGAGAACTGTTCAAGTGTCCACTTCCAGCTTGCTAGTGTAGTGTGCTCGTTCTGGTATGATAATCTTAGCATACTGATGTGTGAAGTGTCAAACTGATGGGTAACGGTTTTCCTGTATTCTGAAGGGTTATGTTTGGTTTTTTAACACATATTTTGAAGAGGTTCCTCTGTCTTTTCAAAAATCTGACACTGTCTTTTAGTGGGACAGCACTGTTGGCTTCCTTTGCAGCAGAAAAGCTTCGTACGTTGCCACCATTAGCGTATTCCAGCGTTAGGATGTGGTCTGCTAATACGCTCAGGCAGAAAGCTCTTTTAAACATAGGATACTAATCGTCAAAATGAAAGCCAGTGGGTTTTTCTCCCTATTTCTTAACACTCAACAGAATCTTTTGTGACCCTCACCATGCAATTATACACGAAGGAAAGATGTCCCAATTTGTCATGGAGGTAGCTTTGGCAATGGGGGCTGATGCGGCAGTCACGAGGGAAAAGTGAGCGTGCTGTAGCATTAAAGTTCATTTGGTAAGTTAACGATGACTTCTAGTGATCCACCAGCTTTTTCCCAAGACTTGGAATGTTCTGCAACGCTGTAGCTTACATCAGCTTTCTTCCCTACAAAGACCTGAGGTGGAAGAGTTGTCTGTTTGCCATTATCTTGTTTTCTTGGGAGAATCTTATCTAAAATTGTGTGTGGTAGGGTTTTTTGTTTTGTTTTGTTTTTCCCCTCTTGCTGCAGGCCAAGGAGGGGTACTAACATTTTCAAGTAGGTGATTATTGAGAATTCAAAGCTATTAATTTGGGGTTGATGAGGCATTAATAAAGGTAAATATTGCTAGCTATCATCTGATGATAACATGGTAAAAAGGAATCGATTGGCCAAGTTTCCTCTGGCTTCTATTTTTAGGACTTGAATTTTCATCTGCTTAAAAAACTTCATCTGTCGCTGCTCTGATTTTTATTGTTTGACTTGCAAGTTTATGCTGTTGCCTGTTTAGCTTCCATGCCCATGGGTTAATTTTTCTTCCTTTACATTCTTCAGGTGCTTAAAGATGGAGTGAGTCAGCCTTTTGCAGGTGAAGGTTTAGACAAGTTATGGATAAAATAATAATAAAGGCTCTGTCTAGATTTTTATCTCAGCACAGCCGAGGCAGATGGTTGAGAGAGAAAGATGAATCTGGGTGGTCTTGATGTCAGAGAGTGCCGTGAGGATGGATGTTCACAGCTGGGATATAGGAAGAAGAAAAAAAGATCCTGAAATTCTGAAATAAGTGTATTGGCCCTTAGTTTTGCTGTCCAAGAAACCTATCTTATTTGAAAAGTAATCTAACTAGCTATTCTAGCATTGCTTATCTTAAAAGCAGCAGCAGCAGGTAACAGTAATGCAGTCAGGAGTACCTTGCTTACTGTGGGGGTAGAAAAACTGTGATGCAAGAGTTAAGACCTGCTGGAAGTTAAGCCACAGCACCCCTCCCATACATTCATTTGTTTGTTTTTTAACAAATCATGTCTTTACAAAATGAGATTTGGAGCTTTTTGAGTGATACGGAGAAGTTTATGGAGAAGTGCATTACCAGAGCTGTAACTGAAGTGATTTCATAGTTTATTTTTAGGCACTTTGGGTTGAAGCTTGCTAATTGAGGGCGGGGGTGAGAAGGGAAGGTTTGCTTGGAGTTGGGTTAAGCCAAGGTTATCTGTATTTGCCTCAAGCCTGGAAGAGTTGGCAGGAGAATTGACTAAACTTTGTGAACTTGCATAGGCCTGGCCCTTAACACACTCACTCACACACAAACACACACACGCATCCTTGAACGCTTTCTCAACCTTCCACTCCAGCCAACTTCTCTAACAAGCCTATAGCAACCCTTTCCAGCCCACGCTGGGAGGATATGAAATACTTTTTAACCTAAAACTCCTGCTCCCGCCTCCTCCTTAACTTTCTCATCCAACCCCTGTACGCTCCCACTGCGGGGAAGGACGAGTGCTGTTTTCTCTTATCTCCTTGCCTATAAGGGTAGTTTCACAACCGCTTTGTGTTTCAGTTTTTCACCTACCACAGACTTAATGTATTAAAGTGGGCCAAATCTGGCACTCCTTATCCCAGACAAAGGTTTTATTGAAGTCTTTGGGAACTGAGCCTAGGACTCGGTAAGATTGAAGGCAGTGGTATTTAAAAGAGGTTTCCACTGTTACTTGATTTGATTGAAGTAACTTTTTTTTTTTTCAGTGGAGGTAGATTAATCAAGACAGCTCTTTCAAGTCTGAAATCGTCTCTTATGAAGTTACCTGGGAAGAGGTTTGAAATATCTCACTTAATGTTTTCACGTCTCGGCGCATCAGTTCCCAGCCATTTCCACTCTTTGTCTTCTGTTTGAAGGCAAACCCTAACAATGATGCCATTTATGTTACCTTCCCCCCTTCAAGGTTAGGCTGGACAGTCTCGGGAAGGGTAGTGACAAGACAAACCAGTATCCTTCTGAAAGGAGAAGTTATGACAGCTTGTTATCAGGTAGAACTGATTGTCTGCAAGTGATGTGATGAAAGAAACAGCCTGGCTGATACTCTGATTTTACAGCACTAATAAAAGACATAGGAGTAGGAGGGGGGCCATTTGAACCTCCCTTGCATGCACACATATATATGTGCATTCTCTTACTCTGTGATGGATGAGACAGTAGCAGGGTAAAAATGACCTTTTTTTTTTCTTTTTGGGAGGGGGGTGAGTTTGTATAGTTGCTGATCCACTGGAAGCAAAATAGTATCAGGGTAAATTGCCAATGAAGAGGGAGTTGGTCTGTGGAGTCAGCACTAATAACCCCACATGAATTTGGGCAGGAAATATTCTCCTGACTGTAAAGCATCAAGTTTGCTAGAAAACCTGTAGCTGGGAGTCAATCTATTACCTGTAGAACTTTTCTATATTTATGGTAAAAAGATGATGCATTTCTTTGAAGACTTCCTCTGAAGAAAAAGAAAGGGGAAAAAATTCAGCTCCATCAAAACCCACCAAAATACCAAAGTGTCAGCCCCTGAATAGGGGGTGCAGTGTCTCCTGTGCAGGGAGGTGCTGTTCTAACCAAGGAAAATTTAGAGAATTGAAAAACAGCAGATATACTGCTTTCCGATTAAGCAGTTAAAAGAGAATATTAAAATAAAGCCTTCTCTAAGAGAGAAAGAAATTAGGAAATGGTGCCTCCGCCGATAAGACATTAGTTTCTATATGAGCCATCATTCATTTTAAGGTTATAGGAAAGGCCATGCTAGTGGCATGTTCTTTCACCCTCTGCTTTTTCATTGATGCTGATGTCCCAAGTGTCTTAAGAGCCTCACGCTCAGGTCAGAGCTGCAGATCTGGCCCTCCTGCTCTGTTCCAACTTGTGTGTTGCAGCAGGAGATGTACCATCAAGGGTGGGAGCTTCTTTTTTCTCAGACTCGAAGGCAATCTAAAAATCTGCTGTACTACTTGTAGCTGGAAGGCAAATGACTTCTATTTGGACTGTGGTGAGGCCACGAACTCACCTAGCATTTAGCAAAAGGATTTTGTGGTGGGAAGAGGTGGAGGCAGAAGCTGAGGATTCAGCCCAGTGAAGAGGCCACAACATTGCAGCAGTGGCAGGTTGGTGTGATGGCTTCTGTAATTTACTGGTGCCGTATGCGTGTGTCTTTTCCACTGAGCTTAAAAAAGGTTTGCCTCTAACTACTGGGTGTCCCAGAAGAAACCACTTTAGTAGTCCTTGTTGTTTTTTCCTGTGGAAACCTTGGTGGTGAGCCTGTCTTGTTTGCTGACTCCACCAGTCCTCTTGGCATTGCTGCCTTGTCTCCGACTACTCCGTGACTTGTTCCCGGTAGCGCCTGTCCTCACGACTCGTGCAATGACTCTGACGAGAATAACGTTCTTGGCTGCTTCCGTGTCTGTTTAACTGAAGCTCATGAAGGTCCATTGAATGAAGTTACCAGAACTATACTATAAAAATGTGTATATATATTTTTTTTTAATAGAGACAGGTTTTAATTACTGAGTCATGTCTGGACATAAGTGTTGGGGTTTTTCTTGTTTTGGTTTAATTTTTTTTAACTGTTTTTTTCTTTTTTCATAGTGTGTACATGTAAGGAGGAATGGGGGCAAATGCCTAATAGCACAGTAAGGAAAAATAAACCTCTCGTGTTAGGATGGGATGTATTTTTTTTTTTGAAACAATCATATCTATGTTTTCGGAGTTTAATCTGTGCCAAGATTTCTGTTTGTGGTTTGCCCGTGTACTTGCATTGTGCCGTTTCATCTCCACAGAAATTTTTTTGCCATGTTCAACTTTTTGTTTCAGTTGTGTTATGTTTTTCCCTTTTATTCCCTGTCCAAACCCAAAACTTGTGTTTGGATTTGTCTTTCATATTTTTTCAATGATGGAAACAGACCTGAATGTGTTGGACTAGTGGCTGAGTTTCTGTTGCTCAGCTCTTTTTATGACATTCATTTTTACGGTGTAATTTCTACAATAATTAACATTCCTCCAGGCTGAGAATAGCTCTAATGGAAGCCTGTCTGTGAACTGAGAGAGCAGCAGAAGTGGTCTGGGAGTAGAAAGCTTAAATAGTGAGGTTAAATAGGTTAAATGAGAAGAAACAGTTGAAAGAAGTGAACAGTACAGGGGATTAGAACCAGGGATGAAGCTTAATGGCCAGGTTTTGCTGTGGTGGTGTTAACTTACACGTAGGTAAATTCTTTTTGTTTTGCCATCCATATTCAGAAGCTTGGTTTTGTCTCCAAAGCTCAAAATGCTATTTTGTAGAAACACCAAAAGTCTGATTTCTAGCACATTATCTTTCTCTCATACCTCTGACTTGGTGAGATTCTACCGTTATCCACAGAGGTAGTTCTTTTCAGACTTCTGTTCATTGAAAAAGAAAATACCTGCGGTTGATAAAGACAGGTAATGGTTTGCAATCTGCCTGTTACTCTCTCGCAGGTGCACACAAACTCGGTTTCAATAGTAAGACACCGCAAGCATTATCAGCTTGTTTTTCCTTTGCCATGTACAAGCAGAGTCCAAGATCAGATAGAGGAAATGTCATGTTGACCTGTGGTTGTCTCGGAAATATTTTTGACTCTTGACTTCATGAGTGAGTTGTCTTTATCTATCGAGGCAGATTTCTTGTTTGTGATGGTGAAATGGATTTTTCCATCACACATTAGTACAAATAAGTGCAATGGAAGATCCCAACAACTCACTAAGAATTGTTCTGCTGTCTGTGGCTTGAAAAATAACAATAAGCTAAATGTTTCTGGTATGTTTTGTGGCTGAAATACATTAGCAGCAGATTCCAGGAAGGAGCAAAGTTGACATGTGTATTACACTGATTTATTTTATTTTTGTAGATGACTTCCCCATATTTAAATGTAACAGGGCCAACAGAAAGTATAAATGTGTGCCGTGTGTGACACGAGTGAGAACTGGAGGGTGCAGGCTGGATGGAATTCCTTGGTTTCCCTCTGAGAGGAGTCTGTCGAGTCCAAGTTTTGCACAGGATGTTCAGGGTTGTTGCTACAGATAGCCTTCAGTGGGATGTAAGGTAACTTCTTTTCTCTAGTGAGTAGAAGCAAGAATCGGTTTATTTTCTAAAATTCATTGAACTTTTGTTGATTTGTGATTCCATGCTTACGGTTTTCCATTTTGTGCAGAAACATCTTTCCCTGTCTTGTTTTGTGTAATGATAATGAGTAATGAGGAAATGGCTTCATAGGTGATAAAGGACATTATGAAAGTCCTGCTGTGAGTTAACTGTAAGCTAAATTGTGTTCAAATCATCAGCTTTGGGCACAGCTCTCCTGCTGTGTTTCATCCTTCCTTCCTCCGTTCTCTGCTTTCTGATCAGCTTTGCAGCCTGGTCTTTGCCAAGAAAGCATAAAGCAGCATTGGAAGGAAAATGGCAGTTAATTGTATTTAATGGTGGGTCAGGAAGGGAGGAAGGGAGATACGGTTTTAATATCAAGAACCAGCGTTGACTCTGAATACACACATGCTTTTAAGTTCATTTCATTAAAATGATTTCAAAACCAAGTCCTTCAGAAATATTGGTCATCTTGGCAAAGTATTGTGATGCTTTTTTTTTGGTAAGTGTTAACTTTGGAGGAGCTAGCTCTGTGCCCAGTAAAAAACCCACTCTTTCTTTCCCCTTCCTTGTATCTCTCTCTTCCCTTTGCCTCCCTAAACAACCGGCCGACAAGCAAAAACCTCAGAATTATCGCTTTTCTTACCTTGGTGGTTGGAATAGCTGTAGCATATGTACAGCTCTGCCTGCACTGACCTCTGAGGAGGACGTCTCTTGTGGATCTTCACCTCTCCTGGTGCTCCGGAGTGGTGGCAGGTTGGTGTCCACTGCAGCGGGGTGTTCATCTGCTTCCTTGGCTTTTCGGCGAGGCTGGTGTGCTCCGGCCTGGCCCCCACGCAGTGTCGGGACCACGGTGTGAGGTACCTACGCAGGCTCGGAAGCACTCCTGAGGCACAGATACATGTATCTAACAATGTGTCAGGGTTTGCAAGGAAAGGTTTATGGAGAATTTAGGACCTGTGTATCCAGGATTTTTTTGCTTCAGAGCTTGCCGAGCCATTTTAGAGTAAATTGGAGCTTTTACGTAGCGTAAGGTAGAAATACCAACTCGGGTCCCAAAAGTGGGGCTGTACCACAGCTCAGAAGCAGTGGAGGATTGACATGGCTTTTAGCCCTCCTGGAGCCAAGATGCTTACTGCCCACTCAAAAATCAAGTCACGTTTGATGAGTCACATTCTTCTAACCTGCCCCAAGCAGAGTTGCAAACGCACTGCTTCTCCATCTCGCCGTTTGTGGACATCTGTGGTTTTGGCGTACCGCAAACAGATGCCTGCTATCCCGCTGCTGCCCATGCCACCATTCCTGAAACAAGGTGCTTGGCACACAATTCCTGTCTCTGGCACATTGCATCTCACAAACTAGAGGTGTCTGTCTCTAAATCCCCATGGATGTGTTTTCCCCTTGCCATGCACCGGCCTGGTTTGGGGAGCTGCCTGCTGCAAACCCAAGAGTTCATGCAGGCTTTCCAGGCCGGGGAGGCTGGGTCCCTCCTCGGTTTGCCAGGGAAGCTTGGTGGGAACAGACATCAGGGGCTGTGTTTCCTCACCAGCTATTTGAATCTGTTATGTTTTCATGAAACATTTTTGTTCAGCTGATGAAGATTTTATTTTATTTTTTGGGGGGGGCAGAGGAGAGGGGGGAATGAATGAGATTCTTGTCAGAAAATACCAGAGTTGGGAAAGGAGTTGAATAGAAATATATTGTTATAATAATACCAGAGAAAATTTCCAAGCATGATCTGAATGCAAGTCTTGATTTCTTTTGCTACGGGTCAGAGGAGCATAAACTGCCCCTTTCATCTGTATAGTGCTGGATTCTGAGACAGAAATGCTTGGTATTTAATATTTGATATTTTATTTTAACTATTTCTCTGCTGAGAAGTAATGAAGATCCAAACAGTGTTCGGTTGTGTAACACTATAGTGGCTGATCCAGTCTCAGAAGTTCGACGACTCTTGGTAGCTAAAGGCTTTAAGCTTTTATCTTTGGCAACTTCTACTCTAGCTATGTAACTTATAGCAGAAGGTGAGACTCAGGATGGCATAGGTTAAGTAGAATTTGATATATTTAGTAATGCAAGAGGCACTGTAGAGAATTTGTTTCAATTGTCATGGTTTTCAATGGGAAGAAAATGGAATTTACTTAGTTTTTAATTCTACTGTGCACAAGGCTGGAGTGTTAGTATCCAGAGATTTTTATTGAATGTTTTATACCAAATATAATACATAATCGATCTACTAAATAAACATTGGATAAGAAGTTTTGAATAATGCAGGGCAAATTCCTTAAAAGTGTCAAAATGTGGACAATTCCTACTTGCATGTTGTCAGCTTCTACCCCATATAATAAGTTGGCTATGGTTAAAGCTTATACCCAAAACTCATTTACTCTTCTGAGGCTGCTGTTTTCCTGAGTTCAAGACGTTTTAATGACTTTTATACTTTATATTTTAAAAGAATGATAGTTGAAGATAAGCCAGCCTTATTCTTCCCCAAATGAGTGTGGTTAAGCTCATCACTTAAGCTTAAAAAAAAAAGCTTACAGTTTTATCTTGCATTAAATATATGCACTCTTTTCTTGCCAGAATTAATTACACCTATAAGGAAAGTATGTAAAAAGAAGCTTTCTGAAATCGGACCACTTGAAACCGCTGATAATGTCTAGAAACCTGGAAGCTGACGCACTGTAGTTTTGTTCCTATGGTCATTATATTCCTTGGTGCACATGATTAATATTTTTTTTTTAAAGAATGAAAACTGCAAAAGTACCATAGATTATTTTCGTAATTTTTTTTTGCTTTGGTTTTCTTTCAGTGCTGAAAATTAATGTAAAAGATTAAATTATGAACAAGGCTCCTTCTCTGAGCACTTTGGAGCAAGATGTTCTACTAACCCATGCTCAGAGCCACAGTTCAGCTACAACTTGATAGCATAAGGCAGAATCAAAGCAGTGTCAGTTTTGAGGTCATTTTTACACTTGGTGATCAGTGGAAGGTTTTAAGAGTGTGGACCTTTTTGGATATGTTGTGCTATCATCAGCAAAGATAAAATAACATTTCCTTTATCATGTTCATTGATCATCATTCATATTATACCTAGAATATCTTCTAAAAGATTTAAAAACAGAACAAAAACCACAACAGAAGTTTAACTGGTAAGTTGTGGAGGCTGTGCAACTCTTCCCCAGACACAGACATGCTAGTTTTTAATTTCAGAAGAACAAACTTCCAAGTTCTACTCCCAGATTGCTATTCTGATGGATTTAATGACCTGCATTTGGTGAACTTTCATGTGAAGATATATTTTAAATATTTTTCGGTCTTTTTGGAATTTAAATGAAATTTCAGATGGCAGGCTTGCTTTACAGTTAATGGCTAGCTTTAGAGTTAATTTTCAGGGAATGTGTGTGTTTTCATGTGTATTGTGGTTGGATAAAAAAAAGAGATTTTCATATCCAGAAGAAAATAAGCAAAAAGAATATAGATCACCCTTTTCCATGTTGAGTTGATTCCGACGCAAAGCTAATGAGTGCAAAGTTTTTGTGTCTTAAGAGCTCAGATTGGCAATTCAGGGCTGTGACCATCACGTAAGTGGCAGATAACCCAAGTTATGCACTTAGTTTGATCTGCAGAACAGGCCAATTTAAAAATAGTGAACTGCTAAGAAATTTCCGCAACCTCCTGGCCGTGCATACCTTTCTTTTAGCCTTAAGCTTCCTGCAGAGAAGCTGAGGAGAAGCAAAGCCCTTCCTGCAGCTGTGGAGTTGGGTAAGTGGGGCTGCAGCAGAGCTGGGCGGGAGGTCTGGGGGCTCCTGCGTGGGTGGGGGGAGAGCCCCCTGATGGGATCCTTTCAGGGCTGCGTTTCACATACAGGTGTTGGCAAGCAGGGCTCCTGGGTCCCTGCCTCAGCTCCTTTAGCTTTGGGCTAGGTTAGGGTACAGCACGTGTGTAGGAATATGCTTCTGAAATTTATGAAGTGCTGTTGGAATATATCTATATATACATTTTTTTTTTTTCCCCATTTGAAAGCTGGGATGAGGGGGGAAGGAGAGGGTAGAGTTTTGGGATGCTGTGCTAAAAACCTGAGGCTAGTCAGGTGTAATAAAGTTTGGGATGTGAGCCTGAAGGTATTAGCAGCCTACCGTGGCAGCTGTGAGGGGCAAATTACAGCTTTCATCTCACCTGCATGCAGGAGATGAGTTCAGTGGGAGGTAAGTCCTGCAGCCCTGACTTGCTTGCCGAGGCAGAGGTGAGTTCCCACTCTGTATGGGCCCCTATGCTTTATTTTTCTCTCAACTTTAACCCTATTTCTAACTCACATTTTGCACTGAGCCCTAGACCAAGTCCCCCAGCCATGGCCCAGGCCAGAGCTTCATTGCAGCCTGGTTTTCTGGGCACCTTGCCTGGGGCAGCCACTCTCCAGCTCCACTCCTTGTGGACCCTTAGGCTTTCTCGTTCATCTTGAACCTGAATTTTATGTTGAGCTCTGAGCTCAGGGCATAAATAACAGGCGTCTTCTCTTTGCCTCTATGGGAGATGGCACAACAAGGTAATCTTGATGCTACTTTTTCTCTGTCACAAGGGATGAAGGGGATTAAAAAATGCCGCTGTTCCTCCTCCTCTTCCACTCTGGGGGATGACAGGGGTCACAGCATGAAATAAGTCAGTGGGGGTGACTGTCACAGTGTGTACAGGCTTTGGATTGATGTGACCCAGATTTCTATGGTTTGCCTCCTCCCCTATTGTGTTTCTTGATGGTGAAGTGTGAGAGGAGATTCAGACGATCTTCTCTCCTGAGGTGCCCGTGGCTCACATTACATATGGTCTTTATTAAGAAAGCAAGCCCTGAAACCTCCCTCCCTGCCCCCCCCTAACCAAGCTGTGGCTGCATTGGGTAGGACTGAGATGAGTATAAGCAAATATAAATTACTTTTCTGAGGTCCTGAGGCTCAATTTGCCACTTCTTTGATAATATCCTTGGCAGGAATACAGCCAAACTCTAGGTCATATGAGCATTGTGTGAACGAAGTGGTTTGATTTTTTTAATGTTAAAATAGCAGTCAAAAGATCGTTAGTGGTAGTGATGGTTGTGAAAGTAATCTTTGAAGAAAGCTTCTAGTTGTGGGGAGAGGCATAACACTTTTTGAAGGAGGGAAGAACATCTAGACTGATTTCTAGAAGTATATTTGCATTTTCAGGAAAACCTCACAACCAGTTTATCTTTAACTTACCTCGTTTCACAGTAGTTTTGGAGTATAAATGGTGCTCTGCAACTCCCCCCCCCACCCCTCTTTTGTGTGTGTGTATGCATACTCTGCAAGAGTGCTGTGTTATAAAGCAATTGGCATTTACTGAGTTTCTGTGTCTGAAGCTGTTTCTCTTGGGCATTTAAACTCATTTCATGCCTCCTGGCATGTACCAATCTCCAGCCTGGCCCTGACCGACCCTTCATGTGCGAGCACCTTGCAGCTCTGCGTGCCCAGGGTGCAGAGGCCAGCACTGTGTCAAATGCGGTGCCGTGGGAGAGGGGTCAGGATGGAGATTCCCCCCGATGCAGGCACTCCTGGCTCACTCCTGTGTGAAGCCATCCTCCCCAACCCAAACTGCATGCTGCCCGTCAACTGCTGACTGCCTTCAGCTGCGGGCCCAGGGTGGGCAGGATCCCGACTCCCTTTGGTTTGCTCGCATCAAAAGCAGGGAGCCAGGTCTGTTTTGGCAGAACTGGATGCCACCCTTTCACAGGTGCACATCCGTGTGTGTGCGTGTGTACACATGGTCTTGGACGAACAGTTTGTAGGAAGATTTATACGTTCAAGTGGTCTGTTTTATTCTGTTGTGTTTTATTTGATGGGTTGCTGGATGCCACCCCTTCACACACATGGTCTTGGATGAACATTTTGTAGGAAGATTTATACATTTAAGCGGTCTGATTTATTCTGTTGTGTTTTATTTGATGGGTTTCTCTTCTCCTCTCTTCCCCTTCCCTCATGTTCTCCTAAATGCTAGGAAGGTCCTGCGTTTTTCTTTGCTATGTACGTTTGAGAAATGTGTTTTAGATGACTTTGGCAAGCTTTTGAAAGTGGATTGAGCTTTTATGACTGTTCTAGTTTGTGTGTGTTTTTTTTTTTTCCTTATAGATAAAATATTAAAAGATACTTAGTGTTGGTTGCCTGGATAGTAGAGCTTATGCAGAGAAGGAGATTTGCTCCTCAGTATCTCAGCTGTGTATCGTGGTTTAAATATTCAGTTAGTTCCTTCATGAAATGTGAGCACCTGGTTGCATAAAAAAAAATAATAATGAAGCATTCTATCTGGCCATCTTGAATCATAAATAAAGATGGTATTGTTTGGAATGTGTTAAAAATATGGTATCTCACCTGTGTATCGTGGTTTAATTATTCAGTTAGCTCCTTCATGAAATGTAAGCACCTGGTTGCATAAAAAAAAAAAAAATAGTGAAGCATTCTATCTGGTCATCTTGAATCATAAATAAGGATGGTATTGTTTGGAATGTGTTAAAAATAACAGAATTTTCATTTCCTATTTGCAGACATTATGATAAACCTTAGATCATTCGGAATTAGATACCTGAAATCAGGTAGACTTTCAAATCTAAATTTCTTTGATAAATGGAAGAAACATTGCAGTTACCTAACATATTTTCATGAAATCCTGTGTTCTCCCTGTCCTGTAAAAGCATATAAGGAAATAGAATATGGTTTATATGTGTGCTCAGGTTTGCACAAAAATGAGGCAAATGCTGTGGCTTGTAGTTTGCTGTTGGAATTTGGAGCCAATTCAAGAAATCCAGGTACCCTTTGGTTTCAGTGGGTCCAAGCTTGAGAATGAACTGCAATGAATCTCTGCTTTGATGCCCATCCATTTTTATTTTTAACTCTTGAGCAACAAATCCTGCACTTCAAGTGCTTCTTCCAGAGCTACCTGAGACTTCTGGCTTGCCTTGTTCACCCCAGCTGCTGGCAGATTTTAAGGGAGGTGTGTGTGTCTCTGCATGTTTGAAGAAGCTATCATAGATATTGGTGACAGCTGGGCTTTGAAATACTCTTTGCAGCCAGCATGAAGTGCATGGGGGGAGAGTCCTTATGAACATTTACAGACCATACTTGCTTCATGTGTTACTCTTCTAATAATGAGCCCTTCTGTTTGAGCTGGGGAGGCTAGAGGATATCCTCATGGTCCATCAAAAGTGATCCAGTCATTAAAGTCAAGGATCCAAGCAACTATTTTATGATGCTAGGTTTGATTAATCAATCAAATTTAAGTTTCGTCTTTTCTCTGGCTGCCAGAGGGGTCCAAACTCATGCGATTTCCAGCCCCTAGACGCTTCCATACTATCTTTCCCTTTTTGCAGTTTTAATTGCTTCTGTTAGAAAACATGAGGCTGTGCGTTTTGAAGGTAGGACTTTCCAACTGTGAAGTCAGCGATCTTTTCTCCGTCGCTAATTTAATGTGCAGTATGTTCCTCAGCGAGGTAATTGAATGCAGTATCTTATGTTTACTCACATACAATCAGATAAGTTTGTAATAGGAAGAGATTTGTGTTCGTAGATGCTATATCTGCTCCAGGTGTAAACTGAACCACCAGAAGCCTGGGAAGGCAAAGCTCTCCAAGCCCTGTGCAGCTATTCTGGACACACTTCCCACACGTGCGGAGAATATTACACTGTACATATATCATGATTATACAAAAACTGATTGCAAGTTCTCGAACTGGCTATTTGCAAGGACAGCAAACTGCTGGATTATCAAGCCAGCGACCTCAGCCGTAGCCCTTACAGCAATGTGTGTGCATATGTAGCATGGGATATTTCTGATATACCACAGTGGCCAAAATGCCGTACCTGTGCTTTTGAGAGTGTTTCTTAGTATGTGCTACAGAACTTCTCCATATGAGCTGGTGACTATTGACTGATTTGGCTGTGAAGCCTTAATCCAAAACTGGGTGGTAATCACCCCCCCCACTCCCTGCATTTTTTTTTTTTTTTTTTACATGAAGGCTTGTAATTTCCTTTATTTTAACTCTTAAGCTTTTCATTTGGACAGGCATCATACTGTCTAGATGGCTAAGACTTCAACTTTTCCTGACTTTGATCAACCTCAGTGTGTTTTATTCATACTATTAAAAAAAGCAAAGGTGCACTTAACATTCTTAGATATAACAAAAGTTTATTGCTGACCAAATGTCCTTTCTTTTATCCTCCTCAGAATTTTCCGAATGTTTTGCAGAAGTGAGTTTTTATTTGACTTCCTGAGCGTTGGAAGAATCTCTAATGCTGTTCCTGGGGTTGAATCTCTGGATGCCACAAATCTGCCAGGCCTCAGTGTCTTTAGTTCATGCTTCATGGTGGTTCAGTGTTACAGATGTGTACTTCAAAACTTTGTGATTTCAGACTGGAATGCCTGCTTATGTTGATTTTCTTTCAAGGTTATAGAAGCAGATTCTACACACGTGTGCATGCATATACACATGCACATGCAAATGCACACAGTATAATTCAGAAAACTGGTATTTATAATAATGCTATATAAAAATTAAGTATAAGCATAAGAATAAGAAATAAATGTCATGAGAACGTATTTTCACGAGAAGATACTAGCATGAGTGATGTGCAAATATGGAGTTTTCTGTACTTAATCTTAGCTACCGTGTTGGATCTTTTATTACTGTTCACTTAGTAAGGCTTAAGACTTGGTCTTACCTTTTGGCTGTTAAAATTGCAATTGCCATCTCACTGTAGGCTGTGTTTCCAAGATGGGCAGGAGTTATTGTGTGTGCCTCGGGTAGTGGCAGAAAGCGTGATGTGAGGAGCGACGCTGGAAGGCTGCAGGGCTCTGTGGTGTTACAGGGACATCGCCTGTTGCTGCTGCCCAGCATCTTTGTCCTGCATTTGGAGCTGGTTTGGTAAAACAAATAAAGCTAGTGACTGCAGAGGCAGCAGAGAACAAGAAAATAAGCTTCTGCAGGTGGATTTTTCTTCCGCTGACACAATTTGGCTTCCTTGTTGTAAGCATGAAAGTTCAATAAATTTTGTTTCTCAAGGCTGTATTTTAAGAGCACGTTCCAGGTGATGTTTCTGCTCAAGAAAGTTTTTAGTAAGGAAGCGTCCTGACAGAAATTTTGGACGTCTTCCAGTAACTGAAGAGCTTGTGGTACCTAACTGGGATTTATTGCAACTGAACAGGAAAAATCCTGACATACAGGGCTATGTAGCTGTATAAAAACATTGTGTTTTCCGTCCTCTTACAGTCATTTGACCTTGATTTAGAGCAATGTCTTTGACTTGAGTGTCTGTAAGACATACTATAGTATGAACTAATTGTTCTAGAACATCTATTGTTACAGTTTTATTTTTTTAACAGTCCGTGTTAAAAGTTACTAAGTGCTTCTGTTCTTCTTTTCTTTATTTCAGGCTGGAGTCACAGAGTAGCGTGAGGATTTACACTTCTGAAGCAGGAGTGTGAATGGGATTGAAGGATTTGCATGGAGGATTCTGAACTCTCTTCCTTCCTGCTCCAGGAAAGGCAGGTGACTGAATTATGGGATAATTTGTAATTTACTCAGTCCTTACTTTAGGAGGTCTTTAGTCAAAACAGGAAGCTACGATTCAGATGACTGTATGTAATAATGGAAGAAATTTCAGATACTACAGATACATCTCCTAATTACAAACATCAGCCTTCAAAGTTTTCTGTTCCTGTTCAGTAATAAGATGGTTTCCATAAAAAGTGGTGTGTGTTTTGTACAAATCCCACCCCACTCCCACCCTCCCCAACTCTCTCTGATGTGGAACTTTCTATATTTGCAAGCTTTTCACCCAACATCAAAGAAATCTGAACTGACAAAATTAATTTAGCCTCTCTTGAAGCAGTTCTGCGTAAGGCTGCCAGTGGAGAAGAGCTCAAGGTGAAGCTTTATTAGATCCCTGCATGGATTTGTCAGTGAAATGGGCAGGTCAGCATCAGCACCAGATATGTCCATATCGCATCTGGGCTGCTTGTGAAGCCTGTTAGATTGGGGGTGATGTGTGAGTTAGTTCCAGGGGCTGCAAACCTGACTTGAGTATCTCTTTGTCTCCCTCCTTCGTTACTTCCCTGCCCTCAGAAGGGAAGAGAGAAACTAGGGGCCAAACCCAGTAAGGGGTGTAGATGAGAGTTTGCTTCGGGTTGTCTGTCTTTGGCTCTGACTGTTGATATGTGGGGCCACCGTTAGAAAAGGGCACATGATCTTTTTATGGAAATTAAATCTTGACATTCTGATTTCTTCCAACTTTGGCAGTACCTAGCATATACCACCTTCAGGTACTGACCAGTGAGTAAGATCTGTGCTTCTTAGTTTGATCTGTTCAAAGTAAGTAGATCCAATACCTGTTGGAAAAGCAGCAGGTGTTGGAGCCCTGGCTTTTTTGGCAGCGGTTCTCACTTCTGCATCTATATAGGCCCATCAGGAGCGTGTAAGTAGTCCTATGTAGTTACCAATGCTGAGCAGTGCATAACAGGACAAGCTTTTGATTGCAGATACTGCTGACCAGACAGCTCTTGCACCAAGCTGTGGCACAACAAGAAATAGTTAAGAACTACTAAAAATGACTTCTAACACTGACAGAGTAGCAATAGTATCTTTGTATTAATTTAAACCTTCTTGTACCTTAGATTTATTTTGTCTGTTTAAGCTGTGTGCAGGGCTGAAAATGGAACCTGCACCATCCAGAGCAGCTTGGGATGCCCTCCTCCTGAGTCTTTTCCTTATGTACGTGGGGAAAGGCAATGCCAAAAAAACCCCAGTGGATCTGGACAGGATTCTATCAGCTTCAGAGAACCAGAATCAAAATTTTTCCAGGCTGCCTACGACCCTGCAGCCCAAGGGAAATGCCTCATGCAGTGCAGGAGGAGAAGACGATGACGTTGTGTCAAAGATATCAGGGAGGAAGTCAAAGGCTTTGCCTGAAACAGAAATCTGCAGTAGGTGGAAGTGTATGGTGGGGAGAGGAAGAAGAGGGTACACGGTGAGGTGGAGCAGGCTGGAGCGAGGTACAGCGGTGTCCAGGAACTTGGCGGGGCAGAAGGGTAGGCAGCAGAGCAAAGTGGGTGTCAGTGGTGTGTCAAAGCATCTGGAGCTCAGTGAGTGAAGGAGGGAAACAAATGGGAGTAGTAACTTGTGTGGCTTCTTCAGAACAAAGAGCAGGATGAAAGGATGCAGTAGAGAGTGAAGTGGGTGGGAATATTTCTGTTGAACTGTGTGCACCAAACATTTATTTTTTTTTTTTCCCCCTCCAAAGATGTTTCTTGGTGGGCTGTACTTCACAGCAAGTATGAAAGAGTCTCCCCTGCAGTTGGTGAGACAGAAAGGGTGAACACAAAGTCAGGGAACCAGAAATAAGACCTTTCTGAATTACAGGAAAGAACAAAGGGTGAGACATGTGCAGGCAATAAAGAGAAAACAACTGTTTTGAGAGGGAGTTTTGGAAGGTAATGGGAGAGCAGGGATCTGCATCGGGAAAGACACAGTGGTAAGATTCAATTTTCGGGTTTCTCATTTTTGTTCAGCAGTATAGTGTGAATGGCAGCTCTTATTGGAGGGAGTTAAAATATCAACTTTCCTCAGTGAGGAAATGAAAAAGCTCACTAGGTTTGTTTGCATGCACAAAGAATGCTTTAATGTAAGTGTGGGAAAGCAATAGAAACACTTTGATAGTACTGTCTGTATTTTCTGTTTTTCGAAGATGGGGCTGCTTATGGTCACACAACTGAGTAACCATGAGCCTACAAACCCACACCTAAGTGTCTTGTGGTGCTTTCTAAAAATATGCTTTGTTTTTTCCTCTCTTTCATATACTGACTTGCTTAGAAAAAATCATGTTTTAAAGCTTCAAAATAAAGTTTGTCATAAGGAAGTCTAGTTATATGCTGACCTGCATATTTGCTGCTGAGCATAAGATTAAAATGACTGTGAATATTTTAAAGATTTGGGCTTTGAATGAGCAGCATTTGTCCTGTAGTGGGTAGATGGACTGTCACTTGGTGACATATGGCTCCTGCATGAAACCAGAGCAGGTCTGAAGCTGCCCTAAGAGCTCATAAATTGGCATAGTCTCTCTAAATCAGCTTGGCAAGGTATGGAGCGCTCTGTGCTTGCGGTTGCATTCAGTTTTACCTTGTGCCTACTTTTGCTTTGGCTACAGCTGTGCTTGCAAAGTGTTTGTGGTACATTGCTTTCATCAGGAGGAGACCTGGGGGTGTGAAATACATGCTGGAAAAGTACTTGTTACCCTGATCTCTCCTCATGCGGTGTAATATGGAGCTGGAAGTGTCCTGTTTCAGCAACTGCTTAATATATTGGTAAGATTTGCTTCCAGCAGGGCATGATGTTTTTCCGGACATTCAGTCATCTTCCTCTTTCAGCCTTGGTGTGGATCAGTCTGAGGGCTTTGTCATCTTGTCCTGATTTCCCAGGTACCTGGTAGTGGTAAGAGGGAGGTGCTGATGACCGAGCTGTAGTATGGGCAGGTCTGGGATCCCCAGTGCCATGGCAAAGCGGAAGGTTGAGCTTGTCCAGCTGTAGTGGTCCTGACCTTTCAGGGAGCATCGCACTTACTTTGTATGTGCTACCCGGTTGCTGTCCACCTCGTATGACTAGGCTGGTGATTGCGAGGTTGACAGCAAAGCAATGTGGCTGTGTGTTTGCAACTTTCCACTGCTGGAAGCAAGTATTGGAAACCTCCCTTTATGCCTGGGAGCATTTCCACTTCTGGACATGCTAGCTAAGGAGCTTGTCTGCCATATGGATTGCCTGGCCTTGTTGCTCTGTGCCTGTTTCTAACCCTGTAGGTTCATTAATTTATTTTTTTTCAAAACCTCTCAAAACATAGGTAGAGCAAGCATTCCATTGTATCTGTAAAGATGCTGACCTAGCATCAAATGGAAGAGTATGATGAAGTGATAAATGTTTCAAGCCCCTGGCCTTTTATCTCTGGGCTTTCTTTCTTTCCTTTTTTTCTTTTTTTTTTTTTTAAATGCTTCTCAAACTTAAGTGATTGAAAAGCTTTCCAGATCTGATAACTGCAAAGATTTCAAGTGAAACTTTTGGCTCCTGTCCCAGCATGAGATCATACAAAGCGATATTAGCTGATTTTGTACCAGAGTTTGAAAAGAAAATGAAAACACGTTACTGATGGTCTCTCTCAGCTATTTTTCAGCTCTGCTGCGCAAATGCTTTCTCACTGGTTAACTTCCGTGTACCATTTTAAAGGTTTCCAAATACATATGTGTGTATATATACGTTTTCTCCACTAATAATGTATTTAATTTATACTGTTTTGATCTTTCATCGTTGATAGTAGGACTCCTTGGATGTTTTTTTTTTTAATAAGAGGTTTTAAAATCTAATATTGATGAGAAAAATCATCCTGTACTGAAGCCCTGTTTCTATTCCAGAATTACCTTAAAACAAAATAGAGCTGGGGTATCTCTTCTTTAACCTGTCTTTCTGTCTGTGATAGGTGTCAGTGAAAGCAATGGTCTTGGGGTAATAAGGGTAAGAGTGCATCAACTGCGTGTGTTTTGCGGGTTTCCTGTATAGAAGTAAAATAAGATAAATAATACCTTAAGTTAGGCCTTTAGATTACTGAGCAGGGTTGAACTTCAAGGTTGCAAAACCAAGCGATCAGAGGCTAGAAAATTCTACAATTAAAGTTACATGTTCATCTTCTTGGTAAATATTCATTTCGATTGCCTTTAATTAGAGGGTTGCATACTATTTTTTTTTTCTACAAGGTTTGCATATCGTTCAGCTCTCAGCAGGGCTAATGCTTAATGAGTGGGTAGGTTGTTGATGTTTTGTTTCTCACTGTTTCTTGTATGGCCTTATTTACTATGTGGTTAGCAGATGGTGTACCGAATACAGAACCACTCATTTCCTCATGGAGTTTTTCCATGGCGTTAACACCACAAAGAGTTACTTTTCTGCGTATTTTTCAGGAACTCTTAATCAGAAGTGTAAAATAAGATATACATACATATTGAACCATGCTCTTCACTGTTAATTTTCTGGGGGGAGACGGTTACAGTACAGTCACCTTGATGAAAGTCTTTAGTAGAGGAACTAGCAGGTTGTATGGACTCTGTCCACAACCCTTCTTTCTGTAACAGCAGACGACAGTGGGTCAAAGCGCATGCTGGGGCATGAGGTATCTCCAAAACCGAAGGAATTTGGTGGAGATGTTGTAAACAGCTATAGCTTCCCTCCACTCCACCAGTGTTTGCATCTTCCTGCTGTTGATTGTATGTAGGAACATAGACTTGCTGTGTTGGAAATCTTCTGTAATCAAAGGTAACCACGCAGTAGATATTTTGTCCAGCAAGCTTAGAGTCCTCACTTAGCAACCAGCTCTCCAGCATTCAATGTGTATTTAAGACCTGATGGAAATGAGCAAAGCTTCAAAACCTACAATAAGCTACAGGAAGAGAACATCCTTCATCTGGTTTCTGTCTTTGAGACTGTAAACTCTTCAGGCTGGAGACTGTGCCTTCCCATATGTTGATAAAGCATTTCAAGTACTACATTAGTATAAACACCAGTGGATGAGGTCATCATATATCAAACAACATAATTAAATCAGTGCTTTATTCACTGTCTGTGTCTCATTATGGCTGCCTCCTAGGTCACACTGCAGCCTTGATCATGTAAGAACTCGAATGTTATAACAGCCCTCACAGAAACATTTGCTTTGAAGTTGGCACTATTCATTTAGAAACCAATCTTCAGAAAAATGTACTTTTGTGAAATCTGGCCCTATTTTGAAAAAGCCATGTAAAAGGGAAACACTTATTATTGACTTTTGTCATAAACTGTCATGCGTGAATGTCGGCCCACAGCTGCTGATCAAATGATTGTGAAGGGATTTCTTGACTGATTAGAGGTCTGAAAGCAATCGAGTGGATGATGTATTAGAAAGGACTCTGTTTCTCAGAGTGGAACACAAGCTTGAACTGGCACCTGCCAAGTAACCAGACTTTGGGCATTAGCATGAAGTTCTGACAGTTTTAGAATTTAAGCGATGCTTACTTTTGCCTGCTACTGTAAAGTGCACTCACTTTAAAACAACATAGGAAAATATTTTGAATAAGATTCTCCTTCCCCCTTTCACAGTTCTGGTACGCACACTTTAAATCCCATGTTCTATCAGCACCTCTACGTGTTTCATAGCAATAGATCCTTATGTATGTTTTACAAGGAACTAGGCTACCAATTTTGTCTGAGCAATAATGTACTTTGAAGTCTGAAGTCATAATCGTAGATAGGCACGTAATCCTCGTGCCTCACCAAGTATGATGCCTTAGGCATGTGTTATTGCTTACCTATGCCATAATTACTATACACATGTAGCTACAGGAATATGCCCATATGGTTTTCCTACTGTAAACTTTCAGGTGACTTGCTAATGTAGGCCAGTACTCAGAAACAAGGACTGGTCTGAGATCTTAATAACTACAAAGCTGGCATGCAAACTTTGGCATTAAGATTCTCCCAGATCCACTTGAAATCAGGTTACGTTCGCATTCTGGCTTGTTTTTTGAGTAGCAGTCCAACAGCCTGCAAAGATGTGATGTTGTTGCTTGACCTACTCTCTTCCAGCCTTGATGGCAAGGGAAGAAAAAAAATCATCTTTCCAGATATTTGAGGTTTATGTTCTCATGGCTTTGCCATAAGTGAAGATTTTTTCTTTTTCCTTTTTTCTTTCTTTTCTTTTTTTTTCCCTGGGAGTTTCCTGAATTAATTCATATTAACTAATGAATTTTGTGGAGTAGTACATGTTCTTCATCCCTAATATCTATTTATTTGTCTTTAGTGCTTTTCCTCAGTACCAGGAACTATGGCACAGAAAGGTGAGTCGATGCCATGTATTTTGGGCTGCTATTTGCTAAATTTGAGCCCAAAAGCAGGAAAGCGAACAGAGACCAAAGGTGTCTCTAGCGTTTTGCAGGACAGGTGGGCTGCAGAAATCAAACATAAAAGCAAAGTTGTGCAGCTTACCCAAATAGGTGCTTTGAGGGTGGAGGGCATCTCTCAGCTGGGGCTGCCTCTGCTCTCCAAAGCACTTGCACAAATCTGCTGCTGCAAAGATGGGAGGTAGGGGATGATGATGATGAGGAAGGACTCGCTGGGTCCTGCTGGAAGTTGGAGTCAGTAGTTCCTCCTGGGTAGCTCCTGTGCTGGGAAGAGCAGCCCTCCTGGCCAGGTAGGAAAGCTGTGGGAGGGCAGGGAAGGCTAGCTACCCCCAGGCTAGAGCTGGAAATCACCTGGCTCCTGCTTAGCTTGTGAAACAACAGCAAGGAGGAAGGTCTGTTATCCTGCCTGAAGATGGGTGCCTTCATGTGGTTGTGGGGTGCTAGAGAGGAGTCAGTTCTCCTGTGCTTAGTCTGCTCTTAAGAACTCTGCTATTCCTAGCTTTTCTTCTTTTCCTCTTCAATAACAGCATCTAAGCAGGGGTTAGAAAAAGATCATTGACAGACACCAGAAATATAGGATGCTCAATACCAAAATTTCCAGTGTCTTCAAAAAATGACTTTAATTTTATTATGTTGTCTTAGTGGCTTTATTATTGACTGGTTAGGCACTTGGTAAACCTCCTAATAAAAAGAATAGACACTTTTGTTGGTTTTATACCCTTTTTTTGTGTGTCCTTGTTCATGTTCTGTTATTTTGCTGTGATTCTTTTTTAAAATAGCCAGAGTAAAACAAGAGGTAAACCCTAATTTAGAGGTGTTAGCAAGAGCTGGCTCACTCTGATAAGGGTCAGCCAGGCTTCACTGCTTCTTTATTATAATCCACTACCCACTGTGGTTTATCCTCTCCGACTATTATGCTTCTGTTATACTTGCTATCATCTCCGTGCAGCTGATAGCTTAATACTTGCAAATGACCTAAATATAACAAACAGCAAGCCAGAGAAACTCTTAAAAACACAACCCTATGAGAAGACAAGGGCAATACTGGCAAACTTGTTTTTCTTAGGACAAGTGTGAACAAGTGTTGGATGTAAAGGAAAAAAAAAAATATTTTTTTTTTTCTCCACTTGCTACAGGGGCACAATTCTCATGTCTCTTTGCAGTCATCTAGGCAAGCTTAGGTGTCTTGAGTGGCAGGACCTATTTGCTTGTGGCCAGCCTGCTGTGCCTACAACATGAAGTGATACACAACTTTCAATCAGGAGCCAGCTCGGAGCACAGGCGGAACAAGCTCAGGTCTGTCTGTACCTGCCTACATACAGAGATCCTTACAAGAAAGCAGAGGCACCCATTTTCTCCTTATTACTGCATTACACCAGAGGCAAATGCTCTAATTAAAATTTGCAGTTAGCAATGGTTTGTTATAACTGCTGTAAATTTCAGTCATGTTAAGACTTCCCGGTGGTGGGAGGAGAGGCACGGAGAAGCTGGTTAGCGCAAACCAAGGGCTCTCACGTAGTTGGCTATAGCAGCCCAGCCCCTGTCTTCCGCACATTTTGTTAAGTCATCACCTATGGCACTTTGTGCCAGGAAAATTACTAAATAGCTTAAAAGAAAATGTGACTAGCGCTGTAGAGTGGAGGAGCTAAGATCTGTCTCGTAATGTAAGAGGTTCTGGTCACATCCTGCTTTCCGCTAGGCTGGGAGGGGGAAAGGTGCTTGACAAGGCTCAAAACAACCTTGCTGTTGCCTTTGCCCCCACTGTGTTGCTTCCGTCGGTCTGACACAGTGGGGAAAAACTGGCAACGTGGATGACATGAATGCTAAGATTAAGAAATACGCCTTTTAACAAAGGCATTAGAGAATGGTTTTGCATATCTTACAACTAGAGAAACAGAAACTTGGAAAAAGAATAGTTTTCTGAACGGGTCTCAGTTTTTACCTTCTGAGTCACTGCGTTCGTTTACTTTGGCTATCCTGATGGCTACTCAAGTGCTGTGCCAGGTTATTGTCTTCTGCTTGCTTTTACCAGCTGGACGGCTGAAAATATCTCCCAAACATTGATTTGCAATCCACCACCACATCTAGACCAAGGAAGAATGCCCAATTCATTGCCTTTCTGGGACGGGAGTCATATGGGAGCTAGCAAAAGAGGTGCAGTCTGGCAGGTAACTACATTTTCCCTTTTACAGGGGTGCTTTTCTCTTGGGCAGGCTGGGCAGAAAGCTGTGAGTCTGGACATGCTCTCTGTTGAGCATCATTTAGCAGAGTCTGTGTTTGGGACAGAGGAGCAGAATGGCACCGAATTGATGGGGTTGTATTCATGTGGAGCCCCTGCTTCCTTTTGCACTGTATTTGACCTGATATAAGCAGCTGACATAACATTACTGTGGGTGTTCCCAGCTTTTTTTTCTTTTAATATTGAATTTGGGAAGAAAAATTAATAAATGTTTTCTTTTAAAAAGGAAAGAGAAAACCCCAAAGGATCTTGGCTGGCTCTGCGTGCCCTATAGGTATGTCTGGTGGTTTTTGATGACCGAGGTGCTGTCCTCCTGTTTACCTCTCTCAAAGGAAGTGTTTGTTGACATAGTCTGTGTTTCAATCATCTTTATTATACAACACTCTGGGAAGCCTTTTGGGGCAAGTCGAGCCAGCCCTAAAAGAAGCTTCTTGATCACAAAGAGAGAGGAGCCCAACCAGAGGCCCACAGTTTATATTTCTTTATTTGCAGAGATCTATGCCCTGATTACCTCAGACCTTGAGGCAGCTGAGGTCAGCTTAATTTGGAGTGGTGCGAGAGGGGCGGGGGACAGGTCTCCCAGTGGTTTCCATACTCCCCCTTGCACTGCAACCAGTATGGACCTGGCTGTGCTACTGGTGCTGTTGGGGAGCTGGCCTCGCTCCCTGACTTGGCAGAGGCTGGGGTTTTCCTGCTGGGTGGATGCTACCATGCTTGGGGGCAGCTCACAAGCATCCTTCTCCCTTCCCCTCCCTCCATCCCACACGTTTTCTGTGCGCGTTCTCATCGTGGGGTGCTGCTTAGTGTTTATTGCCCTTTGTGTGGCTCAAACATTTGCAAGACTTCATGTGCCGTTACCTGCACAAGGCTCGTTCACTGAACGGTGTCCAAAGCATTGCAAGGTGCAGATTTGAGTCCAGAAGGTTGATCCGTGCGTTCTTTCAAGAACTGCTGTCTTTAATGATCGGCCGTGTCATCAAAGCTGTCTGTTAATGTTTGCACAAGGAGAGAGTTTTACTTGAGATTGAAGTTTGAGCGTCAGGGCTGAACTGTTGTGGGTAAGCAAACTGTGGACGATTTGCACGATCTTATGGTAGTGTCTTGTGTTATTCCATGCTCTTGTAAGTCTTTTGAATAAGTAAAGTTAGCTTTGATTTGCATTGATGTCATATTTTCCTCTAGTACGCAATGATGAGTTCTAGATAGACGCTCATGAAAATGATGCTATGCGAAGAGCATCCATCTTCTCGGTAAAAGGTGGGACCCTGACTGGCTGCGATGTGCCCTGCAGGACTCTTTCTCCAGATCTGCGCAGCTGCCTGGCACCACTGAGGGGCTAAACCCATCCATCTTTCCAAAGAGGAATGACTTTGTACTGTGCTAATTGAGAGTGAGTTATAAACCTTCCCCTCTCAAGGTGTCTGCAGTCCCAATGTGAAGCTTTAGTTCATTTTCAATAGTTCATACCTTTAAGATAGCTGCAATCTCTGTCAAAAGTTATTACCAAGGAAAGTTACAGATGGTTAAGAAACGGGTACAAATGACCCGATTGTCAAGTGTAAGGCACTTCTTGTGGGGCATGGGGAGCTGCCTAACAGCTAAATATTCAAATATCAATTAAAATAATTTACAGAGTCATGTACTAATGATGAAAGCAGCTTGTGCCTTCATTGTAGCCAAAGATTTCAAGGGCCAAATTCACTGCAAATATAAACAGTGGTGCAGATTATATGTTATAGCCCAATTGTTCCTCTGCAGGCTATAAATAACTCTTATTTTAAGTCACTGGGGGTTATTCGTCTCCTGTGGGAGAGACTGTAGTCTATGGTGTAGCTGACCAGAAAATGGTTGTTAGTGATAAAACGGTGTAATTTGCATTGATTTATTATTCATTGACTGTACAGATCAAGTGCGGCTTACCCAGCAAGAGGGATTGACACCAAATTCTTTCATTGCTTAAACAAATGTCCCTGCTGAGTATAACTGAGAGATGCTATTGTAATGGAGGGGAGTTTATCTCGCACCTTCTAGCTTGTAACTCTCTAAAATCTGATTCAGACTTCAGTAAGAGTTGACTCTAAATTTTGGTCTGTTTAAACTGGGGTTGATAAGTATTAGTAGTAGATGTATATAAAGAAAAATAGAAGGCAATTCCTTGAATTTGTCTAAATTCCCTGCATCTGATAAGATGCGCATCCTGCTTTAGAAGCTCTAGTGATTGCGTCTGGCATCCTGCATCCAAAACAATAGGTCTTTATTGGCTACAGAAAAGATGAATTTGTGTTTACTGTGTGCAAAATTAATTAAAGATAGCCCAAGATTGTTCTTGTAAGGTTTTCTTCTGAAAATGTTGACTTCGGAGCTTCCAGGTATTATGAAATGTATTGTGATTGACGTGAGTGTGATATTATCAGCATCTACTGTGGTGTTCCTCTGAAAACTGTAGCTCTTGGAAGAAAACAACTGATAAAGACTGCTTGTTGGGTTTCTCTTCTCTTACTCCTCACCTTTTCAGTCATTTTTCTGTTTCTGGTAGTTGTGGAAGAAAACCTGGAAATATTGAATCAAATGCTTCTTCAAACTCAGAAATGAGAAAACAAAATAAAAAGGAAGAATATATCTTTTAAGTGTTATTTTTAAGTTAGTCTCAGGAAGGAGGATGTCTTATGTTCTAATTTGTTATTTGTAAGTGTGTGTGGCCACTGCTGCAGGTGTTGAACCATCCCTTCCCTTCCCGGGCTGTTAGCAGCAATGACTTCATGCCTGGCAAACCTGCAATTGATGCCTTACAGATGATGGCACTGGTCACCAAGGTACCAAATTTGGCTGTTTGACAGTGCAACCACACTGGCCGCTCTTCAGCTGGCTTTCTTCCACCCTGGGCCTTGAGATGTTGTCACATTGACTGGCTCCGCATGAGCCTCCTCGCAGAAACGCAGCAGAGGGTCGCAGATTGGTGTGTGCCGGGTGGGCTCGCAGCCCTAGGGTGCGAGAGGGTCTGCTGGCATGTACTGTGTTTCACAGACTTATTCTGCAATTCCACAAGAGTGTCTGCTGGCACGCACCGTGTTTCACAGACTTATTCTGCAATTCCACTGTGATTTTTGGTTGCAAAAAAAATAAAAAATTTGGTGTTAACAGGGGAGGGAAAGCAATGCTGGAAGAAATCCTTAGAGGCTTTCTGATGATTCATTATGCTTTGTACATTGACTTAACATCAGCCTCCTTTGATGAGTCCCTGGCTACGGTCTGTCTTTAAATAAATACTCGTGTCGTGCCATGGGCCGTTGTTGTTCACAGCCTGGAATGAACTTGTGGAAAGGAGTGCTGTAACTCTAAATTGCTTTTTTTGGGTGAATTTTTCTGGCAAAATGTGAGTAAAATAACAATCTTGGAACTTAACTCTTCTCCTAAAAGAAGCATGTCCTATCCATTTAAAGCTCGACCATTTTGCAGCATATTCCTTCACATTTTTGTTAAAGGTTAACAAAACTGTTTAGACAGCTCTAGTGGCTGCACATCAATCTGCTATAACCAGCTGATTAATGTGACTGATTTCTGCAGTGAATTTCTCTAATCACTTCTTATTTACAAACTGGGGTGGTTTTGTTTAAAGCAGCTATGCTGTAAGTGTTCATCCATCTTAAAAGTTCATTCCTTGACTGAAGTAAGTTTAGGAAACACAAGTCTAATGAACCTCTGTGACAAACGGTGCCCATAAAAAGTGCAAAGTCTCTGGTAGTGTTAATTCCTCTTGTCATCTCCTACAGACGAAGTAAAAAATTTAAATTTTTCTTGAAGCAAAGAGAAAGGAAATCGTGGTGAGTGTAGGCAAATAAGAGAAATGAGTGCTCTGAAGTGTACAGGGAGCCAGGAAACTGTGGATTTCCATTATCCAGGCTATTGGCCGACAGCTGGTGATTTGAAATAATCTACAGCTTTTTTGGGGGGAACTTATTTAGACCTTGTAGACTTACTCTACTGGGAAACACAGAGGTTCCCTCTTTAGAAATAAGGTAAAATTCTGTAGTCTTTCTTCAAGTGGAGTCAGGCACTGAGCCAATGTCTCTGCTGAGATACATTGTGCTTGGTTACAGAGTGGAAGTGTCGAATCCTTCTCTGTATTTATTCTGTTGGTAAATATTGTTCTAACCGGTATTACATAAACCGTTGCTGATGGTAAATATAAGAAATATTTAGCAACTGTGTGCCTATAGAGGACTTAGTTGGACAGATGTCCGCAGGTATTAGGATACAAGAGGGTAAGCAAAGTCTATGTGCTTTATAGACAAGTCAGTTTAACTCCGTTGAATTGTAGCATGGCAGAAGTGAGTCTCCAAGGAGGTTTCAAATGGTCAGGTCTGTTATGTAGGATGTCAGCAAAAGTTGTGGCATGCTAGGCAAGGTTGATTGGGGGGGAAGGGGGGAACATCATATAGGTGGATATATGAATATTTCATTCAATATTTAAGGACCACTGAGAATCTGTTAGTCATCTTCAGCAGCCACCATGCTTTTTGTTTTTACAGCAGGCATATTTTCCCAACAATTTTATGACATTTTTGTCTCCTTCTAACAATCTGTATGCCTGGGAGGATATTCTACATGTGGCTTTCAGAGCAGGAATATTTCTGCAGGTTTCCCTTTACTCTCTGTACCTTCCATTCTGAGGACTCAGCTATGTTTGTACTTGAGTCCTGTCTGAGGAAAATATGTGATATTTCCTAGTGGTGGTCTCGCCATGTTTTCTACACTTACGTTATAGTTCAGAATTCTGTCCAATATCGCCTTTGGTTTGGCTGTTCTTTTAGCTTCTCTCAAAAAGTTGTCTGACACTTTTGGATACTTGTGGACTTCTGAAGAAAAGGCATTTCTCATTTGTAGATACTGCTAAAGCTCTTGCCCGGTCTCTCATGACCTTATGGTTCTCTCTCTCTCTGCCGTGTTACTTTTTCTGGTTTTGGAATGCTCTCTTGTCCTGTTAATATCCCTTTAGACTGCTCCTCCAAAAGGTCTTCCAGTCATATCACCTTTAACTTTATCCTTTTCTCTCTAGATTTCTCTTTACTTTCCACTGCCTTAAACAAAAAATCAACTTTATTTTAAAAGCACTTGACAGTTTACCTCTATTCTACCTGTCATTTGTAAGTTTTTGGAGACTGACTCTTGCTCTTCATCAGCCCATGGTGCCTACCTCCCTCACTTATTTGCTACATTTTATAGTGGCACTTCAGTGCTTTTGCTCTTTCTTAGGAGAAACCCATCAGGATATGCAGATCTCTTCCCAGTTCTACTTTTGTCTTGATTTCTGTAGAAAATTTGGATGCTGATGATCAGAATTCATCCAGACCCTAGAGAAGGCTCATAGGTGAGGTGGGAAGATGGTGGGAAAGCTTGGGCTGTGTTTCTGCTGGGATCAATTCAAGAAAAGAGAATATTTCTTAAGGGATGGTCTACATCACTGCATAGGGTAGTAGTCTTTGACACTGAGTCTGTTACAGCAGTTGAATATGTCGAGAAACGATGGGAAAAGGTCTGAAGATGCACATACAATATTCATGCCTGGCTTGAGTGTGCAGGAAGTGGAAAAGGGAGAAGATAAAATAATGAACAGTGGAAGGACAGCAAGAAAAAAAGAGAAGTGATGGAAATGATAGGGACATTAATTAGATCAACAGGACAGTTAATAAAAGGTTTGCGTCTAACCCAAAAAGGCAATTGGTTGTGGTCAGTTAAAAACAAGGAAAAGGCTTCTACTTAAGTACCAGATTAATAGGATAGAGGAATCTAACACAACTGTGAAGGCAAATGTTGTAGAGAACAACAGAAACATAGTGGAATAATATTCGTGCTGGAAAAGTGGTACTTGGTTGCTGAGTTCAGGAAGAACAGAAAGAGAAGCTAGTAGGCAGTCCATGTGACTGCCAGTTAACAATGTGAAAAAACAGTAAAAAACCCCAAACCACACACAAAACTCCAAAAACACAACAGGGAAAGGACACAGTGAACAGAAGAGTATCTGTTCTCATTTTAACAACTAATGGTGAGATCATGGAAGAGCTAGACATGGGAAGGAACTTCAGATCAAGTGATCAGGAATTGGTTTAACTAAAACGAAAGGAGGATTAAAAGTATGTCCTTAAATAAAAATTATCTTCAAAAGACAGCAAACTTGCCTTGCTAGCAGTTTGACAAACTCAAGTCAGCTGCACTGGAAAGCTCAGGGACATGAACAGTGCAGAAATTGGGAGTTTTTTCAAGTACTGCAGCAATCTGGATTTTGTGCCCCGAGGAAGGAGAAAAAGTTATCAGGAAGGGGTGAAAGTTAGAGTTGCCAGAATTCAGGCTGAATAGAAGCTAGCAAGTAACATTTAGACACATAGAAAAAGGACATTGAGCCATATAAACAAATTTCAAACAGCAGGAGAGCTACTATGTAATCGTGCTGCTTGTGCAGGGATTAAGCATGATTTAGATGTGGCCTCAGTGCAAAAAAAACCCAAAACCTAACCCCACCGCACATCCCCCCAAAGAAACCCTAGTGGTGACCATCAGGAGAGGGAAATCTGAATGTGATAGAAGCAGAGCTTGAATATCTCAGTGCTCCTGAATTGCATAGAAATAGCTAACCTTTATAACTGCTCACTTGGAAATGGAAGGTACGACTGCAAGCGTTTTTAGCAAAACCTTCAACACCGACTGTCCACCTCTGCCTCTGTGCTTTGTGCTTCATTGTCTCAGCTTTCTGGAACGGGAGTAGTTTTGTGTTGAACCATGATGCCAAGCAGTGTAACTTGACTACGGTTATGTCAATTCTGGAAGGTTTGAAGTCTATAAACCTTATAAAAAAAAAAGTTAAATCAGAGAGTGTGAAAAGAACTTTAAGCATGATGCCGTGTTAGGAAACTACTTGAAGGGTTTATTTGGGGGTTTTCTGACTGAACAGAGAAGGGAAGATGAGTTCAGTGGTTGTATCTTTTATGCCCTGACAGAAGGCAGTGGCATTTTTGGGACCCTCAATGTTGTCAGACTGGTTAGGATAAATTACAGAATGAGACATTTAAGCTGCTGAGACTGGAAGAAAGGGGCTGAAAGGGACTGACTGGACTTGATACTCAGAAGGAGAGAAGGAAATATCACAAGTGACTTTGGATTTGCTGTTCTAAGCATTGAAATCCCGGTGTTGACATCAGTTGTAGGCACAAGAGGAAGTTTTGTAGGGAAGGCATTTGGTATTAGGGCAAGTTAGTTTGTTGGTGACAAAACGTAAAACTGGAAAATTTGGGAGGTAAAATAAGGCACGTGTATAAGTGCAAAGGCGATGGCTTAGAAGGGGAAAAGATGTGTCTGACAGCACAGTTTCATGAGCTGATTGATCTGTTCTAAGGCTCCTGGCCTCTACCAATCTCCTGTCCCTTACCACACATTCCTGCCATTGCCTTTATGTCAGAGCACCTCAGGCTGTTTTGGTAATCTCGAAATGGCACCTGAACTATCAATGCAGAGGTGAATGCTAAAGTCATTGGCTAAAGAGACTACTCAAATGTGTTGAACCAAGAAAAAGAACGTGTCAGCGGCAGAGCTTTCAGAAATGTCCATCGATACGGTAGACTGCCTGGAACAGAAAATAATCATTGACAGGAAAAATAGTGACTGGTTTGAAACCTCGGTGAGGATGAGATGTCAGAGCAAGGATGATGATGAGCAGTATCAAAAGAACGAGGAGGGGCATAGAGGAAGGTCCTAGAGATCTGCCTGGGAAGAGGTCATGAATGACCCTGGTGAGAGCACTTTCATTCAAATGGAAACAGCGGAAGCTGGGCTGGACGGCATCCAGCATGGAGTTGGAAGAGAGGAAGCCGATTGCATTGGCTTCAACCTATGTTTGCAACAAGTTTATAGGTAAGGGAAAGGAGTAACTGCTGAAATAGGTAGGGCTGTCCTCTTATGGATAGTGGAAAGGAGGGGGGGAGTGAGAAGGTAGAGGAGTAACTGGGAACTAAGCTTGGCTGAAACAGAAATGTGCAGTTGAAGGTAAATGGAAGAGGTTAAAGAATTTCAGATGAGGGAAGGCAAATAGTCTCATAGGCTCTATATGGTGATATACTAGCAAACTGGGGTTTTTTGGTAGGAATCAGCAAAGACCAATGAGAGAATTCAGTTCGAAAAAATAAGCAACTTCATGCTTAATGAAAAAGAAATCAACCAAATGAAATTTTTTTGTTGTTAGTTGTAACTGATTTGAAGCAGCGGCATGCTGCTGCTTTCCTTTTCCTTTTTCCACCCCCACGGCCACAGAAGACGGCAGGGTCTGGTGTCGACATGTGCCGGTGTTACAGTGGCTGCTACGGAGTTGGCTTGGCTCTGGAAGGAGAGCCATGCATCCAGACTTCAGGGGCCACCCAACCTAATTGTCTGGCTCTGGTCCAGCTGCTGATTGACCCAATAAACTCTAATGAATCAGGATTCCTGCAGTCTGATTTGCTTCCTTTCTCCCCATTATGTGCCTTTCTCAGTCCATGAAGAGCTGAAACCTGAGTGCTGGCTTTGACAAAGGGGGTGAGAGAGGGGGAAAGAAGGGGAAGAAAAAGGCAGATAACAGCCGAATGTAATCAGTGTTTTATTACCATCCTCAGGAAGTGGGAATGGCTTTAAGAAAAAAAAAAAATAGTAGTAGGTTGAAGCAAGGAAAATTAGTTACGGTGAGGTTATTTGACAGGAAATTACAAAATACAAACAGACAGAAGAGACACATTTTAAAACGGGGTAGGAAATCTCAAGTTACTTCACTGTGTATATTCAAAACCCCCAAAGCAAAGGCTGAAAATAACAGTTTAAACAAAAGCTATCTTATCTGATAAAGGCATCTCAAGCACAAAAGGAAATTTATATATTGGGTTGACAGTCTTAAAATAAACTGATTGTCTTGATAACACCATAGATTTAATTGTGGGAAAAAATTGGGTTCATTTGTATGACCTGCAGATGCAGTAAATTCCCAGGTAAATTCATTCCTTTTCTCTCTTTGTACGTTTCTTGTCTCCTAAGCAGTATTTATCAGTGTTTTCCAGAAATTGTAAAGGTAGATTTATGCATGTAGGAGGAGACCGATAAATATGTGCGTTATTTTAAAGACTTCCACGCAGACCAGATACAATTAGTTTCCTATACTACTGTATGGAAGCATATTAATGGTACTTCAGCAAGTACCATTCAGATTCAGAAAGATTTTGGCAGAAATACCTTGTTTTGGGTTGAAGGTAGAATTTCCGGCACTAATGATCAGAATCATTTTATTAATTTCGTTCTTAGTATACTTGCAATATGCTCTTGAATACTTGGTGTGTCTTTTCATTTTCCATGTGGAAAGGAAACCATTCCGTTACTACATCACCTTTGTCCGGAGTCTGTAAAGCATTTACGAGTGCGAGGAGAACAGAACTTGCTTCCTAGCATGGTTCCCTTGTAGCCCTGCTGTAGGTACCAAAGCTGCGAAGAACACCAAGGAGGACTTTTCTGATACCTGGACTGTCACTGAGTTGTTTTTGTTATGAACAAAGTTATCTTCAAAGAAAGGTGCTGTGGTTGTGCATTTTTTTTGTTTGGTTGGCTGTTTCGCCTCTTTGTTTGGTTTTTTTTTTTTTTAAGCAAGTGCTGCTCAATTGCCAGTATTCTCCTTACCATTTTTATTTGAAGTTTCCTGCTGAGATTTTGAATAAACATTGCATCCATATAGATATATGTCCTTCTAGTGAGATAGGGATATGGATTATAATGTTGATAGAACTTGATTTGCTGCGAGGGAGCAAGGAGAAGGAGAGGAAATAACTCAATTGTGCCAATGATATATTAGATTATATGTGTTCAGATCAAAGACTTAGAGCACTGTGGGACAAATATCTTGCTTTTGATTGAAGCAGTAGCAAGGAGCAGTAAGAGGTTTCTGGGAACACCTATAGGTCTGGCTGCTGTGACTTGGAACTTTGTGTTCCTCCCCTCTTCTTGCTCATCAGACTGTGTATCTAACGGTGTATTACAGCGCGGCAGGCACTTCTGCAACTTGGTTCCTTGTCGTACATGGTCTGCCCTGGGAGACGTGTAAGTTCAGTTTTTTTTCCCCCCAATTAATTTGTCTGCTGTGCCTGTGACTCCCTATTGCTAACACTGTTGAGCCTTCATAAACTACAAACACAGCAAAATAAAGTCTGGTAGGAGGGCATTCGCTTACCCGGTGTTATATTGGAAGTTAATAGTAGGTAATGCTTCTCCTTGGCTGAGGTGTGATATGGCATCCTTATGGCTAAGTTAGGTAAGCGGCTGTTTTCGTCGGTGCTTGAACCTTTCCCTTTTATAGGTGATCCAGGTATGCCTGGAGATGTCTTGGAGACCAGAATGCTCAGAATTATCTGACCTCATGAGGCTCAGACAGTATCACTGAAGTATAGCACAAAGATGAGTTCACATCAGCTTGTGTCGAGGAACACAAGGCTACAAGGCCTGGTAGTGACTTATTGCTGGAAAAAAATCTCGCTAAGAGTCTTGTAAAACTGTCAAGATCTGATGGGTCGATAACAGTTTTTGCTCTGTTTAACAAAGAAATATCAGTTGTCAACGGACCATGAGGATTGGGTTGCAATATAAATATTCAAACTTGTGATCATTGGGTTTTGCACTCAAAATAAATAGAAGTGACAGCTGTACAGGAAGGAAGCTGATTTTTTTTCTATTGTTTTTTGTCTTATTTAAATGACCTTCTACTTTAACAGGATTTCACCTTCCTTCTCAAAAGGAGAGAGTGTTGATGTCAATATGAATCACTAATCCAAAACAGCGAGTATTTTAAAAAAAATGAACAAACTGAAAGCAAATAGAATAAGAAAAGGAGCCAAAATTTTCCAAAAAGCATGTATTTGAGTCTATGAAAAACTGGGAATAGAATCAATCATTCCTGACTGACTCAATTTTTGTTGTTGTTTGGTTGTATTTTTTTTTTCCTGAAACCCTCTACAGTTACTCCCTGATACTGTTCAGAATTGTAGATGTGGTACTGTTGTCAAAGGAGATCAATAAAATGTAGCGGCCTATAGTCAGCTCTCCAAAATGCTGTTGGACGTATTGGGAACTTGTGTTTTTCCCATCTGTTTTTTCAGCAACAATCAATACAAACTGACATAGCTGATAGAAGATTTTTCTTAGAGTTAAATAGCATGCTTCAAAATTAGCGTTTCTGAAGAACTCCAAGATCTTTTTTTTAAAAAAAGAAGTTGGCTGTTACTGTGAAGAATGTTCTATAATCATCTTTCTTTTTTCTTTTAAAAATTGAGGTGTGTATGAATGAGATTTAGGGAGATGCTTTCTTCACATGTGAACATGATGCTACATCATTTTGATTCTGTCTTACTGCTGTTTTCTAGCTATTATTTTATATATGCTGAAAATGGAAGATTAAGTTCTGGAAATGCAAAGTTATGGCCTTATAACAATCCTTAACGCAGGCTAATCCTGTGACTTGCTAGCAAGCATGTCCTTTGCTGAACATGCTTTAAGTTCTTAGCTAAAATAAAAAAAAAAAGTAGCCAAAGTTAGGACACACAACCGTGTTGAAAGTTTGCTTCAACACAGTTTTACTGTTTTCACCTTCGTAATGATGATAAAATAGCTGGCCTCGTTTTTTTGAAAAAAGAAAACACTATTTTACATTAAACTGAAAAGAGGGAGACTACTTTAAGAAAAATCTGTTTGCTGATTTTGAAATGTGTGTACATGAAGCTCATTGTGACTACTGGGAGTAAACGAAGGCATGGTCAAGAAATACAGAGTTAGTCTTGTCTCCTGGCCTGGGTTATATGAGTTACTTAAGCAAGTCTGTGCCATCAAGTGTGTTTTCCTGGTGATAAAACTGAGACTCTGTGTGTAGGTGACTGACTTGAGATAAGAGCAAACTGATAAGAACCGGGGTAAGGACCCAGCTCTCCCGACAGTGTTGGTCATGCCTCATCCGTTGAGAAGTGCTCCAACCAAGAGCGGTGCTTCTGCCAGGCTGAACGACCTACCAGTTGAATTTGGGGATTTTTAGGTCTGTTCAGCATTCTAAAATATGGCTCATTGATTTAACTTGTGTCCCTGCATCTTTGAAACTCCACTGTGGGTAAAGTTTGAAGTAATTAACCAGTAACAGATGTAAATCGCATTCATATCCAAGCCATATGTTATCCTTGTAGTTTATCTATACTTGTTTCCTTTGAAAACAATGAAAGCTGAACGTATATTTTGCATGTATATGGTTTTAGTTTTGCAACTTTTTTATGGTTTCCAAATATAGACAGTAGTGCAGTTTGTTTCAAGGTGTTTTGAATAGAGCACCTGGCATGTTTCCAGCTTCTTTCTAATCAGTCACTGGCTGGCTTTTTTTAAAATTTAATTTAAAATATGTAGTGAGTATTTTGTGGAAGCACTTAGTATAGCTTCAGTCTAGGACTGGAGTCTCTAGAGATTGGGTGATATTACTGATCTTTGCTTCTGGAGAAGAATTATTCTGTGAAATCTTGTTATTCCTTGTTACAAACCCCAAAGCTTTCTTTTGAACACTTCCCCCTGCCCACCAAAAAACTGGAAGGTTGACAATAAGATTCAGTTTTATTTTGGCGCTTTGGGAGACAGAAGATTAAAAAAAATGCATGAACATATTTTTTAAAATGTAAGATTTTCAGATCAATCTCATTCCTATTTTGTTGGCATGGGTTTGAATGCTCATGGATTAGAAGTGTTACTACACATTCACAATAACGAAAAGGTTCTTCCTCCAGAGTCTTACTCAGTAGGGCCAGAGTCTTGTAATGTGTGACAGGACAGGGAAGTGTTTTTCTCTATTGTGGGACTGTGTCAATTTTATTTATTGTGTGGCAGACATACTTTTATAAGTCTCCTTTTTATTCCCTTCCCCGCTTCACGTGAAATCTCGGCAGTTTGACCTGAGGGAAATAGGCTACAAAAGAAGGTATCAAATTTTGCAACTGATCCTATAGCGTGTTGATGTTGTTCCTTGAACCCAGCCTGAGGGAGCCATTACAGTCATCTTCCTGCATCCCAAGAGGGGAAGGGGAAGAGTAAAGTTTCTGTAGTGCACTCAATCTCTAATATCCATGGGACATGCGCTCCATGATAAATGCAGTTTCAGAATTATTGTTTTCAAACTTAGTAACACTTAAGATACCTATTTACATAATATTATGTAAGAGTTTTCCAAGAAGTTTATTAAAAATCATGAGATATTACTTATAATATCTTAACTGCCTGTAACACTTTTTTCAATTAATAGCCCAGTATAGAAATTGTTTTCTTATGGATCAGTTTAAATGAAAAAGTATAAAATAGATATTCTAATGTTTTTTCCAAATATAGACTTTTAATTGAAGTAGATACAAAGAAAAGATCCTTTTTTATTCCTTTATTCTCTAGTTATCCCATGAAACACAAGCTGATTTGTGTTATATGCTGGTATAACTTAAACTGTAGCATAAACAACATAAGCATGTAAAACTCGTACTGAAGGGAAAAACAGTATATATATTGTATATATATTGTATATATATGTTTTAAATGGGATGAATGCTATTGTCAGGGTAAGACTACATTAGAAAATGTTTTTCTAATGCTGAATACCAGTGCATAGTAGAAAATGAACTGTCCTCAGTATTAAAAAAATTATAAATTATCGCAGCGTACTAGACACTTGACTACTTTTAAGCAATCTTCTTTTGTGTACAAATGTTGTGATGCAGGTGGTCATAAAGTAACAGCAAATGCAGATTTCAGCACAAATGCGAAAATTTTTTACATGACTTACAGCTTTCAAATGCCTGAGTTGCAGGTTTTCTGGCTGAATGAACTAAACTGGTTGGTGTTTCATAGACAGCCACGGTGGAACTGGTATTTGCTTACATCCTTTTTGTCCGTGCCCTCATTCTTTCCAGTTAAAACTATGTACTGGTGACCCTTGTGTTACCAGCTTACACTCCGAGTCGAGAACTGCTTCACCTTTCTCTTCCCTCTCAAGCTTAAGTACAGGCTTTAGTCTTTGAGTTCTCAGTCTTATCGTAAAACCCTGAACTAATTTTTGCTGCTTTAGCTTCCATGTTGTTGTTCTGGGTGGGTGATACTCAGACCTGGGTTTCTTCCTGAGTTTGCTCCCAGGTAACTTGTGTCAATTTTACTGTGCTTCTGAAACAGTCGAACGTAAAAAACAAATAGCGTTTGAAATATCTCCACGGTCTCCTAATAAGCCTAAAGCTTGTAGAGGGGTCAGACTTGTGCCTGATATTAAAATCAGGCTGAGCTGATTTTTTGAGCTAAGTTTATTTCCTCAAGCAAATATTCTTTTTTTGAATCTACTTAAGCCAAAGTGTCTCTTAGTTTAGTGTAATGTGTAATGAGAAGAAACTGGGTAGAACATTAGATATGAACACACAGCTACTATGAGTGATATGAATTATTAGGACATGGACATGAACTGAAGTCCTGAAAGGAAAGGACTCGTGTGGGTGTTTTGCTTCTACGCGGTCTCTTCTCTGGGAGGTTTGGTGTCAGTGTAATCTGACGGCTGGCCTGTAAGCTCAACCATGGTTAGCATTTTAAACTCCACCTCTTTAAAAGCAATGACTCAGAAATTGAAACATCAGAGTCAAAAGAATGATAACAAATAAATGCCAGGAGACTGGCTTAGGTACCTCCCTGCTCAATTCCTTGCATCCTCTTCTCCCAGGCATTCTGCCTACCCACGGGTGAAAACACCTCGTGCCAGACCTTGATTCAGGCTTACCTTGTACATACATCCACTGATACTGTCAGCTATGTAGTGACAAACACTCCAGGCAGTTTCAAAAGTGTTCCTTGGAGAGCCACAAAATCAAAGTGACCTGTTTCTGGTGTGGTAGCACTTTGGGAATGAGAAAGGAAGACTGAGCTTTGCTGTACCACTGCTGTTAGTGATGAACCTCGTTTTCCTGAATGATGAGTATGAGGAGTCCTCCAAAAGCCAGAGGAGCATTTGGGTTTGCAGCCAATACAAGGGGATTACAGAATTCCGAGGGGACTTTCCAGACTGCCTGGAAAGCCACGAAGAGAAACTGGCGTTAACGAATGAAAGACGCTGCAAGTCTGAGTATAGGATGGGTCTGCTTGTCCTTGCTGTATATTTTGAATTGGGTTTCAGCAACTGAATCAGATTTTTGAAGGCATGGGGGAAGATAACTTCCAATAACATGTTCACAGTCTGTAAGAGACCTTTTGCAGAACTGGGAACAGATTCTGGGTCACTTCCGCAAAACAGATCGCTTTTGGGCTGTAACGAGCAGCCTGTTTGGTTACAGCTGCCTAACACAACATGTGTGCTGTCCTGCATATGGTAAGGCTATATCCAGCTGTATTTCTCATGGAAATACTATGGATATTGGAATGGAAGCAGAAACCCCTTTATTTTTATAGTACAGTAATTCTGAAAGGATTTTTTTCCACCAGAGCAGCTCTGTCTCAGTGCCTGCCCCTTAGGAAAGTTTAACACAGTTTGGAACTGCTTTTGCTTGTAGTCAAGAAAGATAAACCCTGTGTAAGGATAGGCATTTATTGGAAGACTAAGGAAGATACCAGACGGTCTGCATGTATGATTTTGTCACGTTTGGACACTGGGGAAAGGATCAAACTGTGGAAGTAGTTGTCATAACAGAAACTGTATAAATACGTACAACTAGATGTAGAGAGTTTTAATTATATTTAAATGAGGTCCAATGTATTTGAATGAAATAAATCTAGCAGGGAAAGATTAGAGGTGGTCTCCATTGCTTAAATGCACACAGTCCCAAGCCTTTTTTAATCTCTGGTGGCACGCTCTCTTGGCACAGTCCTGGCTCTGCGGTCAGGAGGGTCCCTGGAGCATGCTCCCCTTCAACCATCTAGTCTTGCTTTGTGTTCTGTCCCTTCCAAGATCTCTCCTGCTTGGATTGAGATGTGAACCAAGTATGTGGTATTATTTTTCTTTTCACTGCACTGCTCACTTAGCCCAGGAAGATGAGAGACATAAACCAAGAAATTCTAGTGGTGTTCTAGTGGTGGAGACAGCAAATCATAGAATCATTTAGGTTGGAAAAGACCCTTAAGATCGAGTCCAAGCATTAACTTAACACTGCCAAATCCACCACTAAACCATGTCCCTAAGTGCCATACCTACACACCTTTTAAATACCTCCAGGGATGAAGACTCCACCGCTTCCCTGGGCAACCTGTTCCAATTCTTGACAACCCTTTTGGTGAAGAAATTTTTCTTAATGTCCAACTTAAATCTCCCCTGGCACAACTTGAGGTCATTTTCTCTTGCCCTATCACTGGTTACTTAGGAGAAGACACTGACACCCAACTGACTACAACCTTCTTTCAGGTGGTTGTAGAAGGTGATAAGGTCTCCCCTCAGCCCCCTCTTCTCCAGACTAAACCCCCCCAGCTCCCTCAGCCACCTCTCATAAGATTTACCCTCCAGACCCTTCACCAGCTTCATTGCCCTTCTTTGGACACGTTCCAGCACCTCAAGGTCTTTCTTGTAGTGAGGGGCCCAAAACTGAACACGATATACAAGGTGTGGTCTCATCAGTTATTCTTGTGGTATTTTTACCTGTTTCTTCAAACCTCAGATCCATTCTCCAAAATCAAATATTTTCTGCTTGAATTATTTCGAGATCAATTTTTGTAGACTGTAGGAATATATCTAGTTTGCATAAACTTAAGCATGAGCCAAAAGATTTTTGCAACGGTACAGTTTTAATACAACTGAAAGATTATCTGTTGAACTATGAGATTCTTCATTACAATATTCGAGCAATTTAGAAGTCATTTCAGTTGGCAGAGCTGCTGCATGGCTGAGCTTCATATTTCTTTTGCTCTTCTCCCTTCCCAGATAGTTATGATAAATACACGTGCTTTTTACTGCTCCAATTTTTTCCCTGCAAAGTAGGGTCTACAGGCGTCCGCATCGTTGAGAAAGACATTAAAGAGAACTGGCCCCAATA
>NW_009614732.1:0-46724 GCF_000690535.1 Cariama cristata
GAGCTCCCCACCCGCGAAGGAGCAAAGCGAAGCGCGGGGAAAAGGCAACGCGAGTCGGATCCTTGCAGCGGGGTGAGCCAGCCACGGGGATCCGTAGCCCCGAGCTGCGGGTTGCCGTAATAGCGTTTAACTGCCGGGCTGTGGTTTCAAGGGTACGATTTACATTAGAGGGAGAATGTGGAGAGAGCCAGGAACAACTTGGAATGGGTCCTCGCATATTTCTGTGGTTATTTTTGGAGTATCGTCATATGGCAGGAGGTGGGCTCTGGAGGTATCCTTGAGCTCAGCATTTTCTCCATAGGCTGGTTACCCGGGAGATTGTACTAGAGGACCTACGTGGCCCTTTTCTCTATCAGTGGTTTCTGCATAAAACACTATTTCTCTTGCTGTCTCCGTGGTGGGATTGTTTCCATCTGGCATGCCCAGCCTTCACGTTATGGTGGGGACCCTTCTGTGGCCAAACAATGGTCTGGGTATGCGTGGTTGAGTATTCATAGTGTGTTGCGGGAGCGAACGATGGAGAAGCTGTGTTTGATTCGGCTGTAGATGGTGTGAGGTGACTCCTGATCAGCTCCCTCCCCACTGCTGTGGGTGAGGTGTGGCTTCTCCAGCATCCCTAGAGAGACCAGCCCCATGCATCTGTCTCCTTCGTGGACTCAACTGTCACTTGCCCTCCAGCCTTCTCAAGCTAGACTTGTCCAAAGTGATGTTTTGCTTCCAAACAACTCAAGATGTGGGAAGCACATTGTTACCAAGGCCTGCTCCTTGGGGCTGCCTTGCAGACCTCTGCGTCCTTTGCGGCTTGCTGGAGGACTCTGCATGTGTCAGATCCCTTTGACCATGGCTGGAGAGCTGTTCTGGTGGCCTTCAGTTGCACAGCCTTGTTCCCATCAAGCAAATTTGGAGCTGAGGGAAGGCTGGGTTTGGGCAGTGATCCCTGTCTATGAAGTCCTCCCCAGGGTGCTCAGAGCTGAGGTCTCCTCAGGGTGCTGAGAGCTGTGCTCTCAGTGAGGACCCCAGTCTCTGCTGTGTGCAGAGATGCAGGGCGTGTTCTGGAAGCTGTGGCAGACCTCGGCTGTTCTAGCGTATAGCAGGTACACAACCACCTTCTTTCTCCCAGAGCGTTCTCTCCTTTACACAGGGGTAACCTCCCATGAAGTACCCATCCCTTGGAGGGCGTGAGCTGCCTCCCTGCCTGCAGCCCCCACTGCGAGTGGGACATTCACATCTCCTCTCCACTTTGATTTATCCTTGGGCTGTGTTGATTGCTTTAGCTGCAACTTCAGATGGTAATGCGGTCATTAAACCAGACAGCCCCGTAAGGAGCAGAGCCCTGGGTTGGACTGCAGGGGTACTGGGTGTCTCGGAGGGTGTGATGCAGCTCTGGGTTGGCTGCAGAGCCTGTGTTTGAGCTGACAGTAGGCTGACTTTGACTGCAGGTGTTGTGTTCTTCCCCTGCTGTTTTGGTTGCTTGTTGATGTAGCTAGAACTATCCAGAATTTTTATTTTTACCAATTTTTGAGAAATCAGCATTTTCCAAAACTCTCAGGGGAGATATTTTGTTTTGGAGGAAGCTTTTAAAAAAGATATATGAAGTCCAGTGTTGTATTTCTGGTCGACAAGCATGAGTGTAGAAGAGAGCCTGTGTTCCTGGCGTGCAGAGGGTGAAGGTTTTGGTACCTTTCCTGTCCAGTGCAGACACGGAGCTTGCTGCGCCCCCTTTTCCTGGTCTGCTGCCATGGTTGCTACCACCACAACAACCCTCCAGGGAAAGTGTCTTCTGGCATGGGGTTTATGGGCAGCCAGGAGGGGTGGCGGGTCAGCTGAAGAAGTCACTGCAGTGTAGAGTGGGGAAAATGTTAAAAATCAATTTTCTTCCCCCAGGCAGTTGAGCTCCCTGTTAAGCTCTGGGTGATGACCTTGGTCCTGGTGAGGAGCTGGATCTCTCATTGATTTACAGATGCTTTCTGCTGGCAGCACCGAGCCCTCGTCCTGTGTATAACTCCAGCGTCACTCTCTGTTGCCTGCGTTCCTCCTTGCTCCAACACTGCTGATGACTTCTGCATTACTAGAGCTGGTTTTCAGAGACAGACTGACAAACCAGTCAGGTGCCTGGTTAATTTTGTCCCTAAAAGAAGACCTTTTTTTCCCTGTAGCTAATTAGGATTTCTAAATTAGGAAGTCACAGAGAATGACCAGCCGGTTAAAGGGCAGGGGGTGTGCTTGGCTGTTCCCGCGCTTGCTCCAAGTTTCCTGCCCAGTCTCGTAGACATCCCTTGAGTGTCCTTTGCCTTAATTTTATTTGGCTATGGACTGGGGATGTTTCCCTGACGCCTTGGGCACAGTGCTATGGCGCCGGAGTGACAGCTGGGAAACTGGCGGGGAATCAGGCGTGTGCGAGGAACTGGGCTGAGTACGGGCCTAAGCTTTGCGGCAGATCAGCGTGGGCGTCTGTAAGGCCTGTGTTTAGCTATATAGTAGACTTTCATGCGGTGCCTGTCACTTGGAGGTCTGAGCTGAGTCTGAAGCTCTGTTTTAAGCATAGATGCAAAGAAGAAATGCAAAACAATGGAGGTTCCTGAGTCCCCAGTTGCTGGAAGCGCCTGTGCAGGAAGACTTGTACAGCTACAAATACATGACTCTCATACGGCATCTAAAAATGTGCTTCACTGAGGCTGTGACATTGATGGCTGCCTGGCTTATTGTTCTCATTAGAGCACTTGGGTGGCTCTGAGTCAGCAGGTTTGGACTTGTCACAGCCGGGGCAATTGCACCGGGGAGATCTCTGAGGTTCTCTGGTGCTGGGTGGAGGAGCTGGCCCTGGCTGTCTCCTTCTGCGTGGGGATGTTTGTGTTTGAGCCTGGACTCGCGCTCACCGTTGGCTTGTGCTGTCACTTGAGCCTAGGAAGAGTTGTATGTATTTGGGGGAGCTGGAGGACAGGCTCCTTTGGGAGCTCCTTTCCAGCACCTGCCCTGTGCCATTTGGGTCTGTAAAGTTGAGCATCACTACTGGCAGCGAAGCAGCTTGCTGAGTGGACCAGTCTTTCTCATGCACATCACCTTGTCTGGATTACAGGAGATGGGAAGCATGATGGGAGGAGTCTGTCTTTGATGGGGACATGTTGCAGTATTTCCTTGTGGCTGCAGATCCGTATTTCCTCTCTTTCCAGCCCTTGGGTGGAAGCTAATGGGTTGTCCAGGACCTAAGTGTGCCTTAAAGGGAAGAGGAGGAGATCTGGGAAGATCTTCCACTGTGGAAGCAGCGGCTGCTTTCTGCAGCAGCTCTTCTGCCCGCACAGCATGCCCTTGGTGCAGAGCAGGGTGTTGGGCCCAGGCCCTGTGGATGTCTCTTGTCTTGGATGATAGTTGCACCCTCTGCCCTGCCTTGGTCCAGGGAGGTGAACTGTTTGGGGGTGCACGGAGGCATCTGTACCAAGAGCTGTTGGGCTGAGCCTTTGTACAACTGAGACAGGAGCCAAGGTTTGCTCTCCTTGTGCTAGACAGGGAGGTATGGGACTGTGTGGAAAGGAGCAGGCATCCCAGAGCCTTAGGTGGGTGATTTGGTACAAATACTTCACGTCTGCTTGTCCCAGTACGCAGCTGAGGGTGCTCTGAGTTGAAGCTGAGAATTAGTCAGTGCCTATCGTGTGTGCATGCTCATATCCGTGCTCATGCACACTCCCAGTTTTGCTGTCTGGCAGGGTGAAAGTAGCAGACAGAGCCTTGAAATCTGGATGGTAATGCTCTGGAAGAGGAATTTCTTTCCATCTTCTGCTGATGGTCTGTCTTTTGCTCTTGGGAGGGCAATACTAGCTCCCTGGGGGCCTATCAGTGCCCCAGCCTGGGTCTGTCTCATGCAGGAGCTGCTGTGTCCAGGAGCAGCCGGGTCTGGGTAAGCAGCATCCCGGGTCCAGTGTGATCACAGTGCAGAGGGGAGACTGGGCTGACCCTATTGTCCTCAAAACATGAGACAAATGAGGCTGAAGCTGCAGATCTGCAGTTGCCAGCAGGTCAGCAGTTTTACTTGGCCACTTGGCCTCTTTGTTGAGATGAAATGTGGGAACAGTTTAGTATCTGCTCCAGGCCCCTTTCAGAAACCAGCCCTCTGCCCACCGGCTACAACTGGACCCTGCAGCTATCTCACTGGGCTTCGCTGTCCCTGACCCTTTCTTGGTCCCCAAAACTGTTGCTCCTTTGCAAGGTATTGGTGACGAGGTGGAAACCAGGGCCAGGTGCTGTGCTAGTGTAAAACGCATCCTGTGTTTGAGGCGATACTGACTGAGGATTCACAGCCCAGCCCTGCTGCCTGGTTCCACCCACCGGCTCCTTCCTCCCTCTGCTCCTCCTAACCCACTGCCGGGGCCCTGCTCGCTGCCTGGCAGCGGAGCGGAGATGCGTGCTGGTATCCTTCCCTCAGTATCAGATGGAGAGGAAAACACAGGGTGGAGTCATCTCTCGCACAAAGGAAATGTTGAGGTATCGTTTCTGCCTTCGGTGGATTTTTTAGGTGGCTGGGGAGAGATTAAACAGGATCTTAACACATTCACAGCCCCCTTCCCACCCCATTTTCCTGTGAATCTGTTGCTGTCGTGGTATCGTGGTATCTTTCAGAAGATATTTTTAGCTTTGTATTTTCTTCCCCGCCCGCGCCCCCCCCCCGGCTTTTGAAGGGAAACACGTTTCTATGGGAGAACAGGATGAGCCATTTCACGAGACATGTTGTTATGGGCAGAAGGGCCGGGAAATCTGATTGTGCGTTTTAAATGACACGTTCCCCTTTGTAATCAGCGAATTGTACTTGCCGGGGTGAGTGCCCACAGAAAGCCATCCTGGCCGGGCAGGGAGCAGGCAGGTGCGTACCCTGGCAGGCTGCAGGGTGGGAGGGGGGGTGGACCAGCCCTTCACATCCTCCTTCTGCCCATCCACGTGGGACTGTCACCCCAGAGGCCACGCATGAAAGGCTGCAGTGCTGGGAGGGGTCCTGCAGGTTTTTCTCCTTAATGATCCTATTTGGGAAGCAGTACCTCTGTGTATGAGAGAAGCAATTACATGGTCTAATTAGGTACAGTATTGATCTGGCAGTGTTTCTGCTGGCAGGAGCTCCTGCTGAGCATGGGATGGTGTGGCATCTGATAAAGGTTTGGGTCTCTGCTTTGCTGGTGATGAGAGGGATGTGGCAAAGGTCTGAAAGTGGGAGAGTCGTGCTGTGTTAAGGCCTCGGGGAGGGTCATGTGGCTGGGTCTGCTGCTTGCTATGGGAAGGTGCAGTTTTTGACAAGGATGCAAAGCCAACATCGATGGTGAACTTTGGGGTGGGGAACTTCAAGGCTGGATTCTCAGCAGTGTTGCCTTTTAGGAGATTTACTGCAATCCTGATAGATGAAGGTCCTGCAGAGTGAACTGGCCAGAGCAAGAGAAACCTCCTTTGAGGTCTGATCTGGCTCTGACCATACGCCTGCATGTGTGAGGCAGGGGCCATTACCTCTGCCAATTCACTGGGGTTCTTCTTCAGGGAACCAAAAAATGCTTTCAGGTAGTATGGCATGAGTCAATTCCTGTTGGTCACCTTGGTCTCGTGTGTGGTACCTCTGTAAGAAATGCAGCTGACTTTAGGGTGACTGTTGGAAGTACTACAGGATGTAGAGAAAACGCAGCTAACCATGCTGTGTTTTGGTGGCAACTTCCACTGTCGCTGTAAGCCCACCTGGCCACTTCTGTGCTGCTGGAAGAGCTATGGAGCTCAGTCCCACCCCAGCGCAGCGCTGCTGGCTGTGGCAACCTGGCCTGTATTGGCAGGGCAACCTGCAAGGCCCGTGGTTTTGTGGTCCATGGTCACCTTCTGCTGGGGGCTGGCTGGGCTGTTCCTTCTCAGCTTGCCAGAGCTTGATACGAGCCCAGTGCAGGGTGGAGCCATGCACGGCTTGGACCTCTCTGAGGTCATCTTCATGCCCAGCTAAGCTGCCCTGGGGTTGCTGTGCTGCCCTGCCTTGTTTATGTTCCTACTCTGGTGGACATGTGAGGGGAACAGTATGGATCCTTGCCCCCTTCCTTGCCCTTCGTCACACCCTTTGGCATTTTTGCAAAGAGCTGGCCTAGATTTGAGTGAGCTAGGTTCAGCATATGGCTCTCTTAAGCCCAGCTGGTGGTGCTGGCCGGGATCCGTGCTTGCACAGGCCGTAGCCTTTGTCTGGCTGCCGTTGGTGCCCCAGAGCCTATTTCCACAGCCAGCACTCCTCCTTGCCCCGTCAGGGTCGGGCTGAATGATTGCGATGACGATGTTATGACAATGTGGGTCACTGTGGGATGTTTTCAAGCCTGCGGCACTGTCTGTGGCCGAGATGGTGTCTGCACTGGCCCGGCACCGGGGAGAGCTGCGTGGCAGGAAATCGCGGTGCAATCTAGTGTGGATTTTTGCTGGCAGGAGTGTTATGGGGAGCTGCTGGTTTGCAGGCAGAAGTGAGCAGGGTTAGGGGAGGGTCTTGCTCCCACTGCCTGTATTCTCAGAACACTTCATTATTACGATACTATTTGATGCAGTAGCTCAGATCCCAAAATGTCTGTAGCTCAGAGCCTGCTGCAGTGCAGCCAGCCCTGGGGAATGCTGCTTCACGCAGCAGACGACAGGAAGGAGGGATGGTCAGTGTCTGGTAGGGAACGCGGGGGCTTTGTTTGGCAGCGTTACCACGGGCAGGTTGGGGAGTGTTGGGTGCCACTGCCTTTGGTGACTGCATCTTCCATCCTCCCTCGCAGGAGGAACACGGTGCAGCCCTGACAAGCCCCTGGGTGCCGGGACCGCTGGCACGATACTCATTCTGGGTTGTGTCAAAAGCTGACTGCTCTCGTACCTGGCTGTGGGTCTGCCTGCCCAGCTCCGCTGTGCATCTCTTGACTCGCCCTTGAGCTGGGATGGCAGAAAGCCAAGTGTACAAACTTGGGAGCAGCGTGAGGCCCCCCCCAGAAATCACTGGGCTTGGCAGAATAAGAGCAGGGCCACGGAGGCTGCACCCAAGAGGGGAGAGAGTCCCACAGATCACCGTGGCTTTGTGTGACCGTCTGTGGGTGGTCCAATACCGAACTACTGGTATTGGAATCCGTTCCCCGGATCAGCTTGGCTGGTTGGGACACCTATGTGTCCTGCAGCAGGGAGAGGATGGAGCTCTTCCAGTGATGGGGCTCTTTCTCTCCTTTGGCTTGTTAGCCTCTGGGGAGTGGCATCTGCAGAAGAAGAGGAGGCAGATGAAAGAGAGAGAGGTCTGTCGTAGGCTCTGGGATCGAGGAGTGTGGGCGTGTAGGTAATGGCATGGGACAGTAGCCTCCACATGCCGGTGGCATGCCTTCGTCTGTGGGCAGCGTGGGCTCTGTGCATAATTGCAAGTGGGTCGGGAAAATGCTGTTTCCAGGTGTGGGAGAGCAGCGAGCTGTGCCCTGGGGCGTGCATACAGCTCCTGTGCTGGGCACTGGCGTGGAGGCGTTCAGGCCCTGTGACGTTGTCCCTGCAGTGCATGTGGGTGGGGGGATCTGGGGCTGTGGGTGCAGCCAGCACTGGTGCCAGCTGGCTGGATACAGGGATGCCCTGTACTGCATCCCAGCCCTGCTCCCCACGCAGGGAGACAGCTGAGTGGGTAAAAGCAGTCTGCATGGTGGCTGCAAAGGAATCTGTCCCTTGTGGGCAGGGATGTAGGAGAGCGTGCCCAGCACATGGTGACATCCTACTTGTGCTTCCCCTTGTGTGGCAGTGGCAGAGAGCTGGGACAGGACCACGCACGTGGTGGTAGCTGTAACTCTTTCCGTATCTCTCAAGCAAATCATTTGGGGGTGCAATTTCTCCCTGCTCAAAGATGATTTTGTTACCTTGGAGATGCCAAAGCTCCTGACTTTATTGCCTAGGGGACAGCAGCGGGTCCTGTCCTTGTCTGGGAGGGAACGGCTGAAGCCCCGCAAGGTAGCTGCCCAGCTGCGGACTAGTTACTGTGTGTTGCCGTGCTACCTGGGGACTCTGTCTGAATGGAAAGTGGAGCAGCTTTTATACCCCAAGCAAGCTCTTGGGAAAGCTACTGTGGGTCGGTGTCGCTGTGTCGGACTGCACACAGCTGATGTTTGCTTGCGTAGAGTGAAAGGTTTTTGCTGAATCCATGGGAGAAGTGGGTGCTTTGCATAGGCGGGTCATCCTGCCTGCTTTGCTTCTGTGCTTATGGGAGGATGGTCCTTGCCTACTGAAGGTATGTTTGAAAATTAACCCTTGGAAAAGGAGGAGGTATCCTTGCTGTCCTGTGAGACTGTGCTTCCTCCTTCATGTAACTGTAGTTCCCGCCAGGCAGTTTTTCCTCCCCTGTTAGGTGCAGTTGTCATCTAAAAAGTGGCCCTGAAAATGCTGTTGCAGGATTGGGGCTGTTCCTGTTAAAACTGCTGATTTTACTCCTGGGTGTGCCAGAGCTGGTGATCACTCCATGGCCAAGTAAGCAGAGCTGGCTCCCATGGGTCCTGCATCATTACCCGGGGTAAACGTCCTGCTGACCAGATGTTGCCCTTGGCGTTACCAGAGGCCATGCCGGTGAGCCGGAGGGATGAGTGACAATGGAGTGGCACAGATGGCCCTGAAAGGAGAACTTGGGTAGCGCCTGGCAGTGTGAGCCAGGAGGGTATCTTTTTCACTTCTCGGAGGTGGGTTGGTTCTGTGGCACTGCCTGTAGTAAATATTTGCTTTTATCACTCAAATGAGCAGAGCTGGCTTGCAACGCATGCAGCAGGCAGGCGACTGCGTGAGAAGGTGCTCTTTTCACATCAGTCTTTGTGAGAGTAAAGCAGCATCTAACATAATCTGGAGCTTACGTTCTCCGGCAAGCAGATTTGTATGGAGTCTCAAGGCAGCACTGGAGCCGTGTGGGCACCATCTTGTGATGAAGTGCCTGGCTAACGTCCTTCCGTGTGCTTGCCATCGTCTCTGGGAAAGGTTTTTTTCTTTTCTTTTTAACCAAATCTGATTTCTTCTTTGCAGGTTCTGAATTGTGCCCAAGCAGAGTGCTGAGAACAGCCCCTGGAAGCAGTGTAAGTTTATCCTGAAAACTTTTTTCTCCTTCCCAGATCCCACATAAGGCTGAGTGGGTTTTGTAGCATAGAAGGGGTTGCGCAGCATGGAACTGGTGCTGCAGAGGAAGCTCGTCTGACAGAAACCCCTGGTAGGACTTGAAATCTGGCCTACTACCACCAAAGCACGAAACTGCTGGGCTTGGGCTTGTTCTGGCTTTCTTTATGTGTTGGGATTTTTTTCCTGGTTTAGTTAGGAGTTGGGCAACAGCCCTTTTGCCAAGAGAAAAGCTCTTACCGGCTGCCCAAGTCTTTGCCCGCTGACGGAGAGACTTTGGGACATCACGCTTAATGCTGAGTTTCCACGCTTTCTTTTGTGCAGAGGATTTGAGGAACGCGGCGTGTTTGCAAACCAGCCGTGGTGTTTTGTGGAATGTGGACCTGAGGCCAGGGCGCAGGTTCCTGGGCTTGTGGGTGCTGGGCACAGCCAGCCTGGGGAGGCTGGCACTGCCAAACAGCTGGGAGTGAAGAATGAGAGAGGACAGCGATAGGTCTGAGCTGCAGAATTAAATTGCTGGGATGCCTGAAAGAGTCGAGGGCTTGTGGTCCAGGCCTTCTCGGAGACCCCTGGGGTCCCTCTGGCTGAGTGGGCTGCTCTGCTCCAGGGCCCCAGCGCACAGAAGGTTTGCGTGGTGCCATTCATGTGAAACCAGATGTGAGCTGCTTCCATGCGTCCTGCAGACTGTGTGCAGCCAAGGAATAGCTGGGAGGACAAGGTCTTGCTTCTGTTTTTGCTCCCTGACCTGCAAGGTGAGCCTGGGCAGAGAGCAACACAGCAGCACTACCCTTGCTCTAGGTCCAAGATGGGAGGAAGATGTCATCATCTGAAAACTGGGGACAAGGAGCTCAATGGCTGCACCCCACTGTCCTGGCTCTTTCCTGGGTGACAGGAGCGTGCAACAACCAGCACAGCACCACTGGGCTCGCTGCATCTGCGGCACCGCGGTGCCTGCTGGGGTTTGGCTCCTGCCCACAGGACGCAAAGGGTGCACAGGCAGGCAGTGCCCCGGATGCGGGCAGAGGATCCACGTCCTTGCCAAGGGCTGTGACAGGCTGCTGCGATGTGCTCCTTGGGGCTACAGGTGTTTCTGGTGCTGAACCAGGCAGATCGTTACTTTTAATGAGCAGTTTCTTACCAGTGGTCCTACAAGACCGTCCCTCCAGGAGGGCTCTTTGCGGGTCTGGCAAGATGCCAGCTCCACCTGTGTTCAGGGACACATGTCTGTAAAAAATGACAGGGTTTCTTGTCCCATCTCTGTATGCTGAAGAGTTTGAGTGCTGGTAGACCAGTTTTGGAATTGGTGGGGGCAGAGGTGCGAACCCAACTTCAGTGGTGGATTGCATGTAATCCTGCGTCACCGTGTGCCTCAGTTTCCCTCCATCACGGAGTAAGGTGCCTGTGTGCTTCTGCTCTGGGGCTCTGCATGGGGAAGGCTGCTTGGGAGGTTGGGCATCAGCCACCGCCAGCGTGGGAGCGTTGGGCTCCTGGGTGATGCCTGGCAGGAAGCTCTGCCCCTGCACGGGGGGATGAGTCCCTGTCAGGGTTCCCTGCACTGGGATGGCACGGGGAGCAGGAGGACGCACACCACCTCTACGGTGACCCCTGGTACCCAGTCAACCCCTCACTTTCGCTGGTGGCCTCGGTGTGGTAGGTGCAGCTGGGGGTCAGTGGCCCAGGTCTGGGTGTCTTTGGTTTCACGTTTCCCCCTTTTGGTTGCGTCTTGTGAGTCAGCACCGGGGACTTGGAGAAGCACTTGCATGACAGAACTGCTTCATGGCTGTGTGCTCTGGGCAGACTCACCCAGCCATGTGCAGGTTGCCTACTGGTCCCAGCTCCCTGGCAAGTCTGGGCAAGCAAAGCCTTGCCAGCACAGCCCAGGCCAGCTGCTGCTTTGTGCCAAGGGAGGTGTCACCCCAGTTCTGGAAGGGCTGGTGATGTTCCGGTCACGGCACAGTGATTGTGCTGGTGATGAGCTGCTCATTTCTCTATTTCTACAGCTCCCTCACAGCTGATGTAATATCCCTCCGCCTGGATGTCATGAACGGCTTGCTGCTGGGATTTAGTAGGCGGAGGTGAAGGAAAAGGACTGTCTCCTTGGAAGCTTGCTCAAAAGAGGTGGTCATCCATCACTTGGACTAGATGATTGTTGCAGATCCCTTCCAACTGAACTACTCCATCCTTCTCAGGAGTGGTGCCCAAGACGTGACTGTTACTTTGGGGAAAATGGCACTTTGTAGCTATTGCTTTAGACTGTGAACAGGGCTCTTCTGGGGCTGCAGATCAGAGGATGATGACTGTAGGCAGGGAGCTTGGACCTTCCTTTGGAAGGAAAGAGAAGAAGGGAGAAGGCAGGGTCGAGCCCATGCCTGAGCTGGGCTCCCTTATGTGGCTCCCCTTGCTCTAGGTGCTCTTCACCTACTCAAGCTCCTCTGCTCTTCCAACATGCTGCTTACAGGCTGGCCTTGTGGTTTCCAGGCTGTCTGGTCCTGTGTTCTTCTTGCACATAAGGCAGCTGATCTCCCCTGACTGCTGCATCCCAGTGGAAGACAGCTGAACCCCTGGTCTCTTAACGTTCCTCTGCTTTCTTTTATCCACAAGCTGATGATTGCCACAGAGGGAGCGGGTGACTTGGAGTAGGGATGGGATGCTGTCCACCATTGCCAGAGGAGGAAGTGTTCTGTGGTGATGGGTGGTCCACATGATTTGCAACACCCCTTCCTGCTTCTGGTGTGTATCTGAGGTGCCTTGCCTGTGCTCTGCAGTGGTCAACCACGGGGCATGCCTGCAGCTGGGTGAAGTGGGTTCAAAGAGCACTGGTTATTACCACAATGACCTTTGGTTCAGCCTCCCTCCCTCTGCTGCACCAAAACAGACCGAAGTTCCACTCTGGTGCCATCCCTGTGGGAGGGTTGGAGTAGGAGCGGAGGGATGGCTGCAGTGCTGGTGGTCTGGGTATCTCCCTGGAGAGTCTGGTCCCTACCTGGGCTGACTGCTCCATTTGGCCATGGCACCTCTTGGGCAACCCCTTTGCCATCCAGAACCGTGCACAGGGGCCAGAGGGGCACGGCCAGCTCCTCAGCAGGTCAGCCCCGACCCCCAGGCAGAGCCCGCTGCGCTGTCTGGATGTGGCACTGGGATCATTTAGCCCCATAACTCTGCTCTCAGACAGTTTCTAATGGCTGCAAAGCACCGATGAGCACAGAGCAGCTGCTAAGGTCCCTCCCCAGCACCCTGGACAGGATTAGCTCCTTGTTATAAGAAATGACCCAGAACACTGCACAGATCACCTTTCGCTGAGACACTGTCGGTCTGTTTTACGGAATAGTTGGGAAGATGAAGCTGTCCTTTCCTCCCTGCCCTTCACCCCATGCAGCGGTGGGACCCTGGCTGGGCAGGTAGTGCTGCTGCGGGGCAGGTGTTCGCTCGGTGGCAGTGCTATGCCTGCTCCCACCACCCTGGCTCGGGGCTGTGGGTGCACTTTCCTCTTGATTTGAGGCCCATCCTTGCTGCGAGACATGCTTTGGTCAACGAAGCTTGCTCTGTGCCATCCCAGCTGCTCTGGCCTGGGCTGAGCAAACAGGTTTGTGGTATGTGGCAATGCGTGCCCTGAAGGCTGGTGAGAGCCGCCAGCTCAAACTCAGCTTGGGAAAGGCTGGCTTTTGGCCAAACACCCTGCTTGCTTTGCCTGATAGTTTTAACCTCTTCTGCATCATGTCAGTTAGGAGCTGAACTTCCCCCATGCTGTGTTACAGCTGGGGTGAGCTGGGCTGCCCACCCGTCTCTGACCCCCTCTGCCTGGCTGTTGGAGGTTTCTCTGCCCGAGAGACATGCTGGGACTGTGATCTTGCCCCACCTTTGATATGTGGCACTATTTGGGCAGCAGGAGATGGGACTTTCCTCGAAAGATGCAGCTTTGCTGCTCCAATGGCCGTGCACTCGCCCAAGTCCTCAGCAGGTCTCAGCATGGCCGAGAGCTCTGTTCCCACCTGATGTACCACCCTCACCACTGGTTTTGGCCAAAAGTATGAAGGGCTGGGATAGACCTTGCTAAATTGGTGATCCCACTGGGGCTGCATGGAAATGAAGAGCTGTCCATTTACAGATCCCTGCGGAGGAGGACTTGCCACCTGTGACTGCTGATTCAGTAGCTTTTTTGGCACAGCAGGACCCAAGGGATACGAATCTGTAGGCAGCATCTGAGCAAGGGCAGTGTGGGGTGGGGATCTGCAGGACTTGCTCCCAAGGGTGGATGCGGAGGCTGGACCACATGCAGGAGAGCACCCAGCCCTGGCGTGGATGTGCTCCGGGGCATCATCTTCCAACAGATGGGTGCTGGTGGTGGCACTGCTCTGGGCTTCTTCCAGCCCGGCTTCCCCACAGCCCTTGCTGCTCTCTCCTTTATTCTGAGACCGAGGCTTTTGATTTTCCTTTCTTGGCTTTCTTACCTGTTGCTGAAGGGGTTAAACAGTGTTTGGGCCAGTTCCCAACCTCAGCAGCTACAGGAGCAGGTGCTGAATGCTGCTTGATGGGAGGCCAACAGGTTCTGTGGGGCATGATCTGCTGCCCTCATTGCATCGTGCCAGGCTCAGCACCATCCAGGGTGCAGGTCTGGGGTGCTGGGGCTCCCCTGCCTCCCTGGTGCCTTCCCAGGAGATGGTCCTTCCATGGGGGCTGGGTGCTTGTCATGTCTCTGTGTACAGCGTCTCAGCCTGCTGAGAGGGTCCTCAGCGTGGCTGGTACTTTCTCTGCTGTGCATTGTTCAAGGACCTCTGGAAAGGGCCTGTTCTTCATGGAGCCATACGCTGCCCTGGGACTCAGGTCTTGGCTTGTGTCCTTCCTTCCCCACCTGTGGAGAAGGCAGGACACTTGGTAGGGCAATGGGGAAGCTGGCGGGGCACCGGAGGGAGCTGTCGGAGCCTCTGAGGCCACTGAACACGCTGGTTGGAGAGTAAGGTTGGATCTCCTTGCCACTGGTGTCACCTGGAGGATGCTCATCCTGCTCTCATGTGCATGTAATAGCCCAGGCCATTCGAGGTAGCCAGCATTGAGATGGTGTCCATCGCTCTGCATGTGACTGCTGCACAGGTCCCACTTTCCTCCAGCTGAAAGCCCAGCAGCACCCAGTAAACCCCATGGCAGTGGTGGTGGTTGACAAGGTGAGCAGGAGTGCTGCTGTTCTGCATGGCCCTGGTGTGATGCTTCTTGTTCCTCACCTGAAGTTTATGTTTTGATGATGAATTTTGGATGGAAAGGGCAGGAAGGGAAAGGAAGGAGAGGCTGCTGTAATCCTGCTACGGATTCAGCGTGGCTTTTGCTGCACAAGTCTGCTAGGCTGCAAGTAAGAAGGTGCTGCTACCCAGGTTGCCGGGGAGACGGAGACATTTAGATGTGGCAGATGCGGCCATGCCGGGCGGATTGCCGTCCCACCCCTCCACTGCCACCAGTGACAGGCCCAGTGATTGTCCCTGATGCTGTTGCAGGGGATGCAATGCTGAGTGGTATGTGTGCTGCTTCATCCCGAGAGGCATTGGTGATGGAGCTCCCGTGCCAGTGACTCCTGATGGCTGTGGCTGCACCAGTGCCCTGGATGGCTGCCCCGAAGTCAGGGCAGGTTGGGGAGAGCCAGATAAACGTGGGTACTTCTGGCATGGATCAGGGGCCTGCGCTCCAGAACCATCTCCAAGTGGGTCCCTTGTGCTGGCCCCAGTGGGATGATGCTGGTGAGAGGCTGCCTGGGGCGGCCAGTGGCCTTGCTGCTGCTTGGCTTGTCCACCTGGTGACCAAGATGGGCAGCCCCATCTCTTGGAAAGTCTACACTTTTCTTCTAGAAGACACATGTCATGATCCACACTGAGGAGTGACCAGGGACCAGTGAGCAGAGGCACGCAGTGCCATGGCAGCCTTGGGGTGGGTGCAGTGTGTTGCTGCTCTGCCAGGGCTACAGCCCTGCCTGCGTCCCCACATGGCCATCACCCATCCAACGCCTCTTCCAGGCAAGACCACCGTGCCTTCTTCCTGAACACGCAGCCCTGGACATCCTCTGGCAGCTGCCTGCACTGTTGCCCCCACACACCTTCCTCCCGGCTGCGGGATGGGTGCCCTGCCTACCGTCTGGAGGCCATGGTGGGCAGTAGTGAACCCATCAGGGATGGCTGCCAGGTATAAGAGGCATCTCTGTCTTGTTCCCCTCATGTTGCAGTGAGACTGCTGGAGCCAGATGCTCGCGGTAGCCGTGGTGTCACTGCTCCGTGCCCAGCAGCCCTGCTGCCAGGCTAAGGCTGTGTGGGACAGAGGGGTCAGGCTGGGATGGACCTGGCTGACCCTGGATCCACCTGGGAGCCACCACTGGCTTTGCATCCCCGGTCCTGGCTGAAGCTGCCCTGCTTTAGCTGAGAGGGCAGGAGCTGTGCCATGCCAACCTGTGCCCACGTCTGCTTGGCACCAGTTGTGTGCCAGAGGGTGTTGCTGCCTCTGCCAGCCACTTGTCTCCAGGACCTCCTAGACACAAATTTCTCCCTTGGGTTATGCTGTGGTGGGGCCAGCTTGGCTGCGGCGCTGGGTTCCCTGCTCCCTGCATTCAGGCTGACCGCAGCACCCTCCTGTGCCGGGAGCAGGGTTTTGTGCCCAGGGTGCCTGGATTAGGACCTTTCTCTCTGAGCATGAGAGCAGGAGGCACTGGTGGTGACGCTGGGCTCTGCCCACCTTGGGGCGCTGCCCTTGGGTGCAGTGGGGAGGAGAGGCTTCATTCAGGCTTGCTTTTTTTTCCCCTTTATTTATTTGATTTGATTTTTTTTTTTTTAAAGCTTCTCTTCCAGCCTTTCCTTCTGTTGTCATTTAATTGTCCAAGTTCCCTGAATACCTGTCGGCTGCCTGGGGGTAGAATTTGAGACACATCAAAGCTAGATGAGCTTCTGCAGGCGCTAAGCGTACATCCTCTGGGAGCTGGAGGGAGATTAAACTGCGAGAAAAACAACTGCTCAGGGTTGTCCAGGAGGTAAAATGGAAGGGTTAGGGGAGAGCGAGGGAAAACCAGCAATATTTGCTTACCAGAAAATGTCTGCCTTATGCCCGGGAGGCCAGCTGATGTGGTGGGTTCCCAACCCGGGGTGAGGCCTGGAAGATGCTGGATCGGGGAACACCAGGCTGGAGCAGTTCTGCAGTGAGAGCTGGGGGTCTCTGTGCGTCTTTCCCTGTTTTGACCTTGGCATGCGTTTGTACAGCTGTTCATCGGGATTATATCTGTGCATCATCTAAATGACTCTCCTTCCTACCACCCCTCTGGCAGGGTTGGCATCTTGTCGCATGGAAGTGGAGGAGCGGTGCGAGGGATGAAAAGGGTTTAAACGAAGTGGCAGATTTGGTGTCGTACCTGGGCTGGGTTCCTGTGTGGGGTCTGTGGGCACAACGTGGGCAGATGTGAATCTGGGCAGTGGAAGCGGAACCGCACCGCGGCCTGGGTGCAGTGGGTTACCGCTGCCTGCACCCGGCGGAGACCTGCCTGCACCTGAGGGTGAATCAGACTGCGACGGATTTACTGATTTGGAAAAAAAAAAAAAAAAGGAATTTTAAGCTTTGTATTTGGGAATAATACAAAGCAAAGGGAATAAATCGCAAGCGGTGGCATTGTTTGTAGTCTCAGGAGCAGATCAAGTCAGTGCTTGGAGAGGTGTCAGCAGCTCGGTCTCCAGCAGAACCTGGCTGCCTGTGCGCACAAGGGAGCGTGGCGTAGGCTGTAGGAGAGCAGCCTGTGATGGCTCCTGGTCATTGCCCTGGCCCTCCTGGTGCCTTTGACCAGTCCTCTGGGCTTTATTACACTTGCATTCAAAGAAGAATGGGGGCTTTGGGTGGGGGTTTGTTTTAAAAAACCTACAGTAGTAGTCATTTTGTTGCATAAGGTATCTCCTTTCCATATCTTAAAAAAAAAACCCAAAACCAGCAACACAACTCACCTAGGATATTCTGCTCCACTTCACTGAAAAACCTTTGTTTTTGATGATGCTGGTGAGTGAGCTGGGCCGGGGATGCTGGGCAACACCAGCCGGCAGCATCTTCCTTGCCATCTAGCATGGCCTTGAGTGGGGGTGCAGGGGAAGGTGGGGTCCTTTGGGAGAGGAGCCTCTGGAGACCCAACTGCAGGTATCTTGGACTACTTTAATGCATGGGGCCTTTGCCTCCTCTGCTGCTGGCACCCAGTGCCGAGCTGTGAGGAAGTTATTACTGCAGGGTTGAAAGCTTGTGGAAGGCCCTCCGGTTTTTTAACAAGACTTTGGGGCAATGTGCTTGTGGTCGCATTGATTTCTTGCAGCACTGATGATTTATCAGATTTTCAGGTGCCAAGGTGAAGGAAAACCTTGGTTTCCTCTCTAACTCTGACCCGTGAGAGGTTGGACCTCTGCTAGAGACACCAGTGCTGGGATAGTTTAAGGAAGCCCCAGAAGGTCTATTTTCCAGTCTTGATTTTCCATGGTTAATATAGCAATTTCCTTTTTCCAGCCAGCTAATCTGCCTTCACTCAGAAGTGAGATGAACAGCAAAGTAAATTGCAGGCAGTATCCAAAAAGATGTCTGCAAGAACAATTCTCTTCCTTGAGCTCCAGCTCCTGCCTGTTTCACTTATTGGTCTGCTGCTTTTCTTCATGTGAACTTGCAGCATTTTCTTCCCTGCAAAGGAATTTTGAGATGTTTGGAGGGATTTTGCCAAGTACATTGGCCTTTATCAGTTGTTAAGCAGTAGCGATGCTGAGGCTTGTGATTTGCCCTTTGCCACTTGGAGACTTGCTAGGAGGGAGCCAAGCTGTGAAGGATGATGCTGACCAGAGCACGGGGAGGGTTCAGATGCATCGACGTCCCCATTAAAGCAGGTCGTGTGGTGCTGTGCGAGATGCTTGTTCCCAGTCAGCTGGGCTAGCTGTTTGACATGGGCTCACGTGGTGTGAAGTGGTTTCCATTTGTCCTTTTCCTTTCCCTGTCTAGCATTTATCAGCTTCTGGAGGCAGCAGCTGGACTTGGGGTGGGAGGTCTGTCTCGTCTAAAAGCGTTGCTCCTTTTCCTGAAAGCCTTGGGTCCGAGGCAAGGCTGAGGGCTGAGACGACGGGGCTGATGAGGTGCAGGGACAGATTGCAGCGGAGCACGTCCCCGGCACAACCAGACCGTGGTGCTTCAGCAGGAAAGCTGGCAGATACCAGGTGGAGGTTTCTGGTCTCACCTCTGTTGCTAGAGCTGTTCCAGCAGAGCTGGCACTGCTGGCAGGGATGTGCGGGTGAGGTGGCCTCTGCGGGATGCTGATCACTAAGCAACCAGCAGAGGTGGAGCTTTCTGGGTACCATCCCCAGCGCCACTGCCTGCACCACTGCCTGTCTGCTTCAGCATTGCCCACATCCTCCCCAGGCAGCACAGTGTGAGGTCCTGCTGCCTTGCTGGCTGCACCACACTGTCCTGGGGCAGAAGGGCACCCCAGGGTGTCTCTGGGCATTGCTGAACCCTAACTTGGGGTTCCTCTGCCCAAGATCTCCAACACCCTCACCCTGGGGAAGGAAGTTGTCTTGAAGCTCTGTTGACCTTTCTGTTTGGGACTTCCACCTCAGTGCTGCTTCCCTGCATGGTTCTGCAATTTTGCACCAAAGCAGGGCAAAAAGTGTGGAGCCCCAAGGCTCCTGCATCCTGTAGCTCACATGCAGCCCCTTGACTGGGCTAGGAGCTGTGGATATAGCGTGGACTGGCTGTGAAGCACTGGGGGAACATGTTTCCCCTCTGGGACAGTTGTGCCAATGAGGCGTGGGTACCTTCGGTCCTCTTTACGTGGTGGCCGTGTTGAGACAGGGTGGTCAGGGTGGTGTGGGAAGGATGGGTGGTGCAGAAGGGTTTGGGGTGTTGGTGGCTGCACTGCTTAGGTGTCCCTACTCAGGGCTGTCCCTCGGGGCGACTGCAACCCCGTCTGGGTAAGTTGTGGCCTTGGGTCCCTTTTCGTTACAACTTTCCCAAGGCTGGGTGGTTGTAAGGTACTTGAAAAGTCTTTGGGTCAAATGACATCCTGCAGCATGGGAAGGAGCTGTGTCGATGACTGCTCAGGGGCTGGAGGATGGGGAGGTTGGTCTGGGTGGTGGCTTAAACCCTTCAGTGCATCCACAGGGCTGGTTAACCAGGTGACATCGCATTGGAGAATGTTGTGTGATGAATGTTAAGCAGCCTGCTTTCTCCCCTGCCCTCTCGTGTAATATTCCTGCCCACAGCCAGTGCTTCTAGCTGGACCTTTTCTGAAAGAGCTGAATGCCCTGGGTGCACTGTTGTATCATAAATCTGCTGTCTCCCCATTCCTAGTGTGCTCTGAACTCTGCTGACAGTGCAAGCATGCCTTTTAAAAAGGTATATGTTTGCCTGGAAGAGGCACTTTCCTGCCTTTACAGAGCCACCTGATGTGATGAAGGGGGCAAGTTGGGCAGCCTTTGGTTTTGCAAGAAGCCTTAATGAACTTCCACACCCCCCGGGCTCTTTCCTGCAGCAGCAGGCAGGATGTGGGCAGACGGTGGAGCGTGATGTGGCGTGGGGTTACTGGTGGCTCTATGGTTTCTGGCACAGGGACTGCCTGGTTTGCTGCTCGATCCTGGGGCGAGGATCTGTCCTCGCTGCACCCTTTGCTCCCGAGTGCCTGAGCTGCCGCACTGCCAGTGCGAGCCTGTGCTCTGGGCTGGGCGTGGGCTGAGCTTTGGGGTCCCTGTAAACCTGCGGGCTGGTGTGGCTGTGCTGGCACAAAGGTGCTGCATGGTGGTGCAGCTATCACCAGTCAAGGAGGGGACTGGCAAGCCGTTCCGTGCAGAGACATGCCCATGTCCCAGAGAGCCGGCAATGGTGCTGGCACGGTGCAGCCTTGCCACCAGGCTCTCTTCCTGAGAAGGCAGCAAGGCGACCATCGCTGCCTGCCTGCATCTGCCTGCTGAGCTGCTTTGGAGATGCTTTGGGCTGGGGGGGGCTGGTAGGCAGCAGGGATGGCTCTTGGGGAGCAGCAGCAGTGGCTTTGCTGGGGAGCAAGGGATGGTTTTCAGCTGGCTGGTGACAGGTAGGTGTTTCTGCTTGTGCTACTGAGTGGCTGTCATCAGGGGGAGGGAGTTGAAGTCTGAGGGAGTCAGGCTGAAACCAGAGAGCTCTGGAATAGCATCGGCCCCTTTGGCATCTCCAAAGGCTGCGGGACTGTGGAGCTGCTGCCCTGGTCGGGCTGGGCAGGTGCAGGCAGGGCCCTGGGGTGGCCAAGGGCATCGATTGGGCTTGGCTTTTGGAGGGGAAAACAGGTGAGACTGGAGGGACCTGTGGGTGCTGAGGAAAGCAAAGAAGTCCCCTTAGCGCTAAGCAGGTGGGTCATGGCCTGCCCAGAAGATGATGCTGTGATGTCTGGGCTCAGCAATGGCACGTGGCATGCCGCGGCTGGTGCTGCCCGGTCCCATCCCACGAGCTCACATGGGCCTCTGGGAGGAGGGAGAGCAAACCAGGGGATGAGGGGTGGCTGGAGGTTGCAGTCTGCGACAGCTCTTTCATCTCCCTGATGGGTGGTGTCTGGGCTGCACTTTTCATCTGGAGAAAAGCAGGGTGTTTTTGCAAGGGCTCAATCACCGCTCTCCTGACCCAATGGTTGAGAGAACTTTGTTTGCATGTTAATGATATTGTGTGGAAGGTGTTTGTTGGCTTCGCAAGCTGTCTGCTGTGAGGGGTCACGGCAATTTATTCCTGAACTTGTTTATTCAGCTGGAAGGTGTCACTCGAAAGAGTTAGGAGTGAAACCTCGTTTGAAGTGGCCTGAAATTGCTGAGGTCTTGCAAAATGACCATGTGCCGCTGTGTGTGGCGGGGGCAGGGAGTGCGGCAGGGAGGAAGGACGTGCTGCTTTGGCATCCTGGCAGGCTTGGAGGAGGAGATGCCTCAGCCCTGTCCCCCCCTGCCCTGGGACAAAATAGAGGTCATGCTCCTCTTCCCTGGTTTTTCATGGTGCCAAAAGGGCTGGAGTCAAATCACGGAGGGAGCAAGCTGGAAGGAGCCTTCGGTCTCTTGGGATGGACTCTGCTCTGGCTGCTCTTGATGCTGGCAGCTGAGCCGGTGAGGCAGTGAGTTGATATTGCTGCCTAATCAGGGCTGTCTTGGGATACAGCCCTGCCCTCTCGCTGTGAACTTGGTGGCTTCTTAATTTTGCCTTTTTTTTTTTTTTTTCTCCTAACTTTCTCATGATTCATTCTTGACCCATAGCACAATGCCTTGGGAGCCTCAGGGGAGCTGAGCACAACTTCTAGAGTGTAGTTTAGCAAAATAAGCTCAGGCTGCTTTATTAACCCTGGAGCAGGGGGATGCCACTGCGGGCAGCAGGTCGATGCCCATCTCCCAAAGGTGATGCCAGTGGAGGACAGCATGGTTTGTGGCGGGGAAGGCACTTTCCTGCCCATCAGCTGTGTTTGCAAAAGCACAGCATCCTGCTCTGAGGTCAAATGTCTCCGCACTCCCTGGCTCGCGCACGATGAGCGAGCAGATGTCCAGGCTCTTGGCAACTGCTGACATAATATAAATACATAATTGCCCAAACACAGATTCAACATGTGTCAATTAAGTCTGAGCTTGCTGCAGGAGAGCAGCTTTGCCAGCCCTGTTCAGAGAAGTGGGAGAGCCTCAGGCCGTGGGTTCCTTCCCCATGGTGGATCCCAAAGCTTGTGAAGGTGTTGTATAGGATCACTACCCTCACATGAGTGTGTTGCCACAGGATCATCTCATCCTTGCTGCCTGTACTCTCATATTTTTCCCCACTTGACACAACTGATTGCTTGGCAGCTCCAGCCTGGCTGTCTTGCACCCTCTCGACGAAAAGCCACCACTGTCGTCTTCTCATCATGGTGCTCGGTTGCTGCTTATGCCCTGGGTTTGACTCCTTTTCCCCAGCTCAGCATCACTTAGGAATTCCAGGTCAGGTCAGTGGTTACAGAGCATAGCATCCATCCAAGCTTACTTGGGGCTGGAAAGCAACCACCTCTCCTGACAGAGGTGTCTGTAGTAGCCATCAAAGCCCTATGTTGATTTAAGGCCTGCTGATAGGGCAGGCTTGGACCTGTGTTCAGGAAGGGACTAGTCCAGAGAGCCCTGATGAGACCTTCTTGCCCTCCATCGCCAGGCAGGCTCTGAGCTAGACCTGCCCTATCTGCTGGAGGGAGAGGAGCTGACGTGTCCCTGCAGTTTCATGGTTAGTTGGTGGTGATCTCCTCCACCGACAGGTTCAAACCTCATTACTCTTCCCTACCTGAAGGCAGGAGCTGTGGCAAAACCAGGTCCTCCTGATGCTGTGGTGTTGTGTGGTGGGCCAGCCTTGGTCTGGTTAGCAGGACAAGGCAACAGAGCTCAGTTGGGCCAGTGCGAGGTCTGCTCACAGGCTGGTGAGAAAGGCGTCTGAGGTGAAGAGGGAATGCTCACACTTCATGTCCCTAGTGTGACCTACTTGAGCTCACATCATCCTGCTGGGCAGGAGAACTTCATGCTGTGTAGGTCTGACATCTCTTTTCCAAAGGCTTCTGGCAAGTGGTTGGGAGGGAGAAGGCTTGGAGGTGATAGGAAAAGGGTGAGTTGTGGGCAGTGTGGTTGGGAGACTACACGTGTATGCTGTGATGCAGGTGGATGTCACGGGTGGATGGGGAGGGCAATGCCTGCCAGCACCTCATGGTTGCAGGGAAGACTGGTTGAGGTAGATGGTAGTGGCAGGGGATAGGTGAGCAATAAAGCTTCTCCCAGCACCCCAGTGCACTCCTGCTTCTGCGGTGATTGAGTCCTGCCACGTAGGGTGCCCATGGGGTGTGGTTGTGGTGCCTGTGCTCTCATGCTTTAATCCTGCCTGTTGTGTGCACATCTAAGTGCTTGCTGGGCAGAGGAGCCAGGTCATTGGGAACTGGAGGATGCCTTTGGTGTGAGGATAAGGGGGAAATGCTTCACTGTAAATGGAGGACGTCAGAAGAGATTGTGATTGCCTGGAAAAAGACTTGAATGCTAAAACATCTGTGTGACTGATCTGAGGAAATAGCAGGGCATGAGGAGCAGAATGTACAGAGGGGGCTTGAGACAAGTGTGCGGGCACGAGGGGTCTTAGAGAGCTGTGGTTACGTACCAGACAGCAAATCTCGGTGCTGCGATTGCAAAGCCTCGCTGTCCCAACTAAAGAGGAGATATCTGCGGGAGCCAGGCAGAGACAAGAAGTGAACCCTAAGGTCTGTCCAGCTACGGGCAGCGGGGGCACATGGACTGGACCCTCACAGCACAGCCAACACCCTGATGGCAGGAGGAGGAGGAACCAAATGCTTTTGGTCTGGACCCGGCAGTGCTCAATGCCCAGCTACCCATGCCTCTGCCAGCTGTTTTCTGCAGGGTTGAGCAGAGAGGAGCTCCTGGGGCAGATCCTGCAGGGACCTCGCTGGGCAGCTGTCTGTCTTTGCCTTAGGTCAGTGACTCTGTAGACCTCCTACTCTCTGAGGGCATCCAGATCGCCTCTGGGAAGGACCAAGGCTGGAACCTGGTGGACCTGAGAAGGTACTTTCTCATCAGGGTGGACACAGGTCCTGCTGGTTGAACGGTGGCCGTAGGGGGTTGCTGTTCATGGGCTGAGTAAGCTACCACGGGTATGGCCTTCTCCTCTGCTCAGGGCTGAGCTGCGGGGCTGCTCCTGTGGAGGGGTCACGGTGGCCTGGGGACGGTGAGGAGCTGCAGACCTTGAAATAGTGGAAAGGCAGAAGGAGCTCTGTCCTGGCTCCTCAGGACAGGGACAACCACAGCCCAAAGCTAGGGAAGGAGGTCTGGTGAGATGCTGGAGAATGCCTCTCTGATGTGATGAGCCTATGAGAAATCTGGGGAGGGACTTTTTACAAGGGCATGGAGTGATAGGACAAGGGGACAATGGCTTTAAACTGGAAGAGGGAAGATTTAGATGAGATATTAGGAAGAAATTCTTCCTGGTGAGGGTGGTGAGGCAGTGGCAGAGGTTGCCCAGAGAAGCTGTGGCTGCCCCATCCCTGGAAGTGTTCAAGGCCAGGTTGGATGGGGCTTTGAGCAACCTGGTCTGGTGGAAAAGGTCCCTGCCCATGGCAGGGGGGTTGGAACGAGATGGTCTTTAAGGTCCCTTCCAACCAAACCATTCTGTGATTCTATGATTCTAAGTGGGGCATGTCTCTGGCTGGCTGCTCTGAGAAACATCTGTCTGGAAGGCACAGCCTCAGTATATTCAAGTCCTTGATTTTGCTTGAATGAACCTGTTTACTTTTACATGTTCTATGAGGATAAAGCCCTGGCGCAGGCAATGACAGTGCAGGGAGAGGAATTTCCACTGTGGGAGACTATTAAAGGCTTGTCTGGCCAGTATTGGATGGAGCTGCTCACTGTGTTGAGCTGAGTGGGATATTAAATGACCTCTTGAAGCATCAGCTCCCTGCTGCAGTGGAGGGCTGCTGTGGTCTCCCTGGGGCTTGCAGAGGCGGTGTGGGGACCTGAAGGAGAGTTGTTGGGAGGGAGCTCGCAGGAGGCTGCAGGGACCAGGGCTCCTGCGTCAGCCGCATCCGGAGCCTCACCTCTGTGAGTCAGCGTTTCACTACTGATGATTCACAGCAGCGCTGCAAGACAGCCACGGGCTGGTGCAGGGCTGAAATTAATTGTCTGGAAGGAGGGCAGCGCAAGAGGAGGGAGAGAAGATGTTTTTCCTCATCTTAGCGTTTCCCAAGCCTGGCTGCGAGGTACACCAGCACTGAGCTGGAGAGACATGTGCTCTGCCTGCAAAAGGAGCTCCACCTTTCGATCTCCCCATCAGCGGTCAGGGCAGGGGGTTTGGTGCCCTGGCACCTTGGAGAGCTGGTGGCTGCATGCAGCCATCATTGTCCTAACCCAAGAGCACAACTCCCTGCTTGGGTGGACCTCCTGGCATGCTGCTTTGGTCACAGGCAGCCCCTGCCCTCCTGTGACCTGGTGGGGAGGATGAGATGACCTCCCTTCTCCCCGTGCATGTATGGGGAGGCATCTCTGGTTCCTGCAAACCACGCTGCAGGGCTCCTTGCTGAGCAGGTGTTTCTGTAATTCAGATTAAAAGTGGGGTTCACCTGCATCCCTTTTCCTGGTGGGAGGTGGGTGACCTTCAGCACATCTGGCACAACTGTAAATCCATTGAGCTATTCTGAACCAACTCAAGGACAACGGACAAGTACTGTTGTTATGCTTCAAAAATATTATTTGGGCATCCGTGTCCTTTCTGGGCTCAGACACCCTCAATCTGAGATGTAAATTGTCAGGATTGCCCACAGGCGTAATTCTCTCAGGATGCTTGGCCCTGTCCTCAATGCTGTAGCTCACAGCTGGGTCGGAGGGTGAATTACTGCATCCTCAGTGCATGTGTGTCCAGGTCAGTGCTTTCCAACCTCTGATTTCCTTCTGACAGATTTTTGCAGACCAGGTGCCCTGCAGCAAGCTGAAGCCTGATGGCGGTGGTTTTTTTGGTTGTGTTTTGCAAGTCATTGAGGAATTTTCCGTTTGTCTCTGATTTGGGTGTCTGTAGTGTCCGGGCACTCGGATGCCAAAGGATGGTTTCTGCCCAGCTCTGTGGGGAGACAAATGCTGTTGCTTGCAAATATGTATTGAGGTGAGACTAGTGAAGTATTTTCTTAGCAAAGCAGAGTCAGAGCCAAGTAGGAAAGGTTCTTCAAAGCCGTGAACCTTTTGCCATCCCTCTCCACTGAGGCAACCATTTGAAGGTTATTTTCTGCTGTGGGGCAGCCTGATGTGGGGATGTCTGGCCATCCACACTGTGATCCTTCCCTGTGCATGTGACCCAGGCCCCTGGTTGCTATTTCTGGCTCCTACTCAGCCCTGTGACTTGTTCAGGCTCCTTTGACACCTTGTTGGTCCTTTCGTGTATCTGTGAAATGCTTCAGAGTGTGGAAATTTCCAAGTTACAGTTTTCCCTGCAGCAGCTGGAATCCAACTATGCTGCACATATATTTTAGGACTTGGGTGCAGGAGTGGGCAATGCAGTGCCGGTCGCTGCAGGCATGGCTGGGGACCGCTGTCATGGTGGCTTTGGGACTCAGACCTTCTGAAGTGGTGGTGCCCGGCACATGTGACTGCATGGCGATGATGGTGCATTAATGTATATAATACAGACATTATATATACATCCTGAATATAAAACAGGCAGGGAAGGCAGCCTGGGCAGAGCCAATTGCTGCTGAAAGACAAACAGGGGATGGATGAAGGATATTAAGCAGGAGGGAATCGGAGTGAATCTGTTCCTGAGAACGGGCTGTCTGGTGTGTGGGCACTTCTGTTGTGCCGCAGCAAAGCTGGGGCAGGGCTGGAGGGAGATGGCATCCCAGCTCCTGGGGGATGCAACCTGGTAGGGAGTTGATGGGAGAGGAGAGGGGGACCAGGAGCACATGGGGCTCGTGAAGGTGGGTGTGGGGCAGTGCAGGAGCTGGGGCAGCTCTTCTCTTGCTCCTCCAGGGTTGGTGGCATGGCCTGTCCCCTCCCTGTCTCCTCCATGGTGAGTGGGGAGGGCTGGGGGACCCCTTTCCTTCTTGCCCTGAAGGCTTACCCTATTCAACTAAGCCCTGGTCCGGTGAAGTGGGGTGCTCTCGCCCAGTGGGTGCCTGCCAGAGCTCCTGATCCGGCCAGCACATCTCCTGGTGAGCTTTGCATCAGGTTCAGGGGTGGCCAGCGAGGTCCTTGGTGATCTTGGGCACTGGGGCACTGTCCCAGACGAACTGGAAAATATGAGGATAGATGGGAGTGAGCCTGGCCGGTGTGGGAGGTCTCTGGAGGCTTCCCTGACAAGCAGGGCACGGCACTGTCCCATGGGACCCAGGGGCATGGCACAGCATGTCCTGTCCTCTAGGGTGTCAGGGGGTGGCAGGCAGCTGTGGGCAGCACTAGTTGGGGTGCACCCCGCAGTGTGGCTGCAGGCAGGACCAAGGTACCTTCTGCTCGGCACCGTGTTTTTCTCCGCAGTAGCCCCAGCTCTGCCTGCATGGCCGAAGTCCCATGTTCCAGTGTCCCATGGTGTTCTCCATGTGGAAGGTCAGAGCTGATGAAGGAAGCCCGCGTGCTGCTCCCCACCCCACTGCAGCTCTAAGCCTACTTGCTTTTTCTTCTCACCCTCCATTGTGCCTTTTCTGTCCCTTCTGGCCTTTAAAACATTTGTCTCTTATCTTTGATAATTACCTGCAAGGCTTGAACATCTCCAAGGCCTCAGAGCTGTCCTTGCCTTGGAAAAAGCTAAAAAGCTCTTTTCTCCTGTGCCTGGGCCCTCACAGAGGGTGCGTGTCCTTCTCTGCAGCAGCCTGGGAAGCCGCTGCAGTGGGGAGGGAGATGTTTCCGAGCATAGCAGGGGGTTCTTCCTCTTCTGCCCTCCTGCCCCTCGTCAGAGTTGTGGGTCTTCACCAGCGGACAGGCTGCTCCCTGGTTTGTGCCTGCCCGGTCTGCTCGCAGTGCTGCAGTGGAGCTGGCCTCATCCAGTGGGTCGGTGCCCCCGGCCTGGCTTGTTAGTGGGCTCTTGAACCCTGAGATGGGCAAGGGGGCCGTGCTGCATGTGCTCTTGTTATTTAGTCTTATTTGGTGGTGCTCTTGAGTTTCTTAGTGTCCTAATCCTGCTTCAGTCTGTTGTCACCAGTGGGCATGTGGTTCACGGCTGTGCAGCCGCAGCAGTGCCGTTGCTCCTTTCTCCATATGTTCCTGTGCAAACCTCTGGAGTAGGTGCTGAACTCTTTTTTGCTAATGTGAGGATGGAGCTGAACAGGCAGGGACAGGGGCAAGGGGTTCAAGTGGGGTGTTTCGGGAAAAGACTGTTTCGAGCTGTAGCCTCTGGCCCCCTGAATCCTCCCTGCTGCTGGGGCTGTGGAGGGCAGCAGGGACAGGTGTGGTATGCCCACACAGGCTGATGGGGTGCCTGTGGGTGGCCGGAGGTTACAAGTAGTGATTAACCCTTGCTTGGATTTAAAGCACTCTGAGGATTAATGTCGTGTTTTCTCCTATGCCTACCCCTTCCTGCCCCTCTCGTGGGCTAGCAGGCCTGAGTCAGCAGCCGGGTGCAGGCTCTGGGCAAGGGAATGGTTGCAGGATGAGGCCCGTTCCAAATACCTACATCCCCCACGAGGGTGGGAGGCAGGGAGAGAGCATTGCCATGGCTGCTGTGTGACCAAGCTATGTGTACCTCAGTTTCCCCCGCTGGGAGCTGGGCGAGCTACCAGCCTGTGGACGATGCTGGCGGGGGGGGGACGAAACCCACAAGCCGCGCACGGCTCTTCCGCCCTCCCCTCCTTGCCTGAACTTCCTGCTGTGATGGGTGCCACGTTGCCCTGCTCCTGGTGTGTGGGCGGCGGGACGGACCCCATGGTGGGGCAACCCTGGGGGACATGGCCCGGGGAGGAAGGTGCTTTCGCTCGAGCACAAGACAAAGGGCTGGTGCTGCAGAAGCGCTTGGCAAAGTCTTCTGATCCCTGCAGCCCCTTGGCCCCACAGTTCCCTTTCCAAGCTGGGAAAACCATTGTGTCCCTGCTGGCACCGAACCCCCCGAGCATAGGCTTGGTGCAGCCCGGGGCTCAGCACCATGTTCCCACTGCTCTGGACAGCCCTTCACGCCAACCCCGAGCTGTGCTGGCCCTTCCTCAACTCTGGGGCTGTGAAGCATTGGGGCAGCCCCTTCCCTGGGTGGGCTGGCAGTACAGTGGCCCTGGGGCACCCTGACGACACCCCAGTGCTCCCCTCCATCCCTGCGGGCAGGCGCTTGCATGCCGGAATATGGGGAAGGGTTGTCCTCTGCGAGCCTTCCTTACATGAGGGATGTGCCCAGTGCTAGTGGTCATCAGAAGGTGCTTTTTTTTAAAATGCAAGTTCAGGTGAAGTTTTTCAATGGAGTTTCCAGGATTTCCAGGGCAGGGATTGGCTGTGCCAGCCCTTCTTCCTCCACCCCAAGTTTAATTTCTACCACATTAATCAGAAACATTTTGATGCTCAAAAGCAGGAGCTGTATCTGGGATTGAAGGCAACATTGAATCAGCATGTAGATGGAACTACTCTGTGCAGCAGCCACCTCCTTGTCTTCCTCTGGGTTTGCAAATGCCTCCAAAATGTTGGTGGGCATCCAGCTTTGCCAGGCTGGTGGCACAGGGAGATAAGACCAGTGCTCCTCCACCCCCACAGCATTCTCCACTGGGATCTAAGGACTTACTGCAATGCTGAACTAAAACCTAAGCCCGGTTTAGCCCTGACCTCTTGTAAGAGTTGAGCTGTGTCCCACCATGGTCAAAGCGAGCTGGCTCTGCTTTGGTGCCTGAGTCACCAGATTGCACTTCGGGTGGCAGTGGGGAATGCAAATTGCACCTCCTGTGCTGGGTAGGATTGCAAGGACATGACAAAAAGATGTTGTGGGGTCAGCAGGGGTGGTGGGAGCAAGGAGGGACTCGCCAGCAGCTACTGCCCTTGCAGGAGCTTGGCTCAGTGGCATGGCTCAGTGCTTCCTTGGGGGGGCACCTATAGGGTGGATGGGTCCCCAAGCTGCTCCCTCCCCCACAAGAGATCTTGGTGTCCGTTTTTTTTGGTGGGTGAGGAGGTGCAAGATCAGGCCCAGCCCATGAGTCACATCTCCGTGGGATGACTCAGGCGTTAGCCGGGTCCTCGCTGAGCCCGGTGGCACGGCAACAGTTAGGGCTGCTCTTCTGTGGGGTGGCACCGTGGCTGAAGTCTTTCTGCTGGCCCGAACCCTGTACTGAAATGCACGTGGAGATCTCTTGGTCTCTGCTTGGACTCTGCTATCCCCTCCCTCTTAAAGGGAAAAATGTGCTATGTGAGTTGGTCTGTGCCACCCCATGGGCTTCATTTGCCTCTCCTTAGAGTGAAAAGTGGAGGAGCTTGTCCGTGGGGCAACTTCACCCTGCTCCAGCAGCATGGGCCATCCTCAGCTGCTGCCAGGGCTTCCTGCCAAGAGGACGGAGCCAGGCTCTTCTCAGTGGTGCCCGGGGACAGGACCAGAGGCCGTGGGCACAAGCTGACACACTGTGAGGGTTACTGAGGACTGGCACAGGTTGCCCAGAGAGGTGGCAGAGACTGCGTCTGTGGAGATACTCAAAAGCTGCCTGGACACAGTCCTGGGCAACCGGCTCTGGGTGGCCCTGGTGGAGCAGAGTTGGACAAGGTGATCTCTGGAGGTGCCTCCAACCTCAACCAGCCTGTGATTCAGTCCTCAAGCACAGCGTGGTGACCCCTAGCTTGCGCAGTGTGCAAGGCGTTCAGCAGAGCGCGGTGGGGTCCTTGATGGGATGCAGTGCAGGCACTAATGCTATAGGGACCAAGGTGCAAACAGGACCCCATGCGAAACCTGTTGCTGTTCAGATTTTGAAGCCAGGGAGAAGAGCATTTCCACAGGCATCTCCATCCCTGTTAGTGGGTCCCTTCCAGCCCGGCACCCTGGGGCCCAAGCACCTCCAACTAGGTGCATCATTGCTTCTTGCCAGGCATGGAGGAAAGATCCTTCCTACTGTTGTTTTCCCTGGGATACCTTATGGAGGCAGCACAGGGATGTTTCATGAGATTCAGTGCTGATCAGAGAGGGGGGATGTCCCATGGCCGTTGCCTGCTCCCACTGACCCCCTAGACTGGCTGGCTCCCCCAGAGCAAGCAGGCACGGCACAGCGCCAGCTCCTGCTGCCTTCCTCCTGCTTCAGGCAGTGCTCCCCAGGGCCGAGGAGTTTGGCTGAGCAGGAGGGGCTGTGCACAACGTGATAAATTAGGCCTTTACCATCACGTGTCCCATCTGTCCAACCCTTTCCCCCCTTCCTCTTCCTGTCTGTGTTTCTTCTCCTCTCTCAGCTCTGGGCTCACTCTTCCCTCTGCTTTCTGCGTTGCCTCCTCCTTGTTCACGCCGCAGCTCTGGACAAGGAGGTTTTACAGTTGTGGGTGCTCAGAGATTGATGACACCAGCCCTGACCACAGTGGGGGTGGGGGGGGGGCAGGGATGCAGAACAGCTGAGAACTGGTGGCCCCTGGCTCCACACCCCCACAACTGTGACCCCCTGGGGTGAGGGTGAGGGCAGGGGGTCAAGGCTGGAAATGCCATTGAAGATGCTGAGGCTGCCCAGGCTGAGCCCCTGTGCCCATGGGGCTGCCTGAGTTCTGCTCCCGTGGGAGCTGGGAGGGCCATGCCTGCACTGCTGCCCCACCGGGAGCCAGGGAAGCTGTGAGCCCAACTGGTCCCTGACCTGGCTGAACTCATGGAGATAGTGCTGCTGAGGTCGAGGTGTTGTGTTAGGGGGCAAATGGACCCAACAAGGATTTCAGAAGAGGGGGGACTTGCTGGGAAGTGTGAGATGACTGGTCCTCCCTTGCTGCAGGCTTCTGTGTTTCGCTTGACCAAGACCCCTGCAGGCTGTCCCAGTCTGGCGGTTCAGAAGCCCTTGTGCAAGGCCAAGCTTACCACCTGCCAGCATGGCACGTGCCAGCCTGGCTGAACGGTGCCTGGCTCTGCAGGGGGCTCATGGGGAGGAGTGTCAGGGCTGCAACCTGGTCTCTGCCCTGCCGGTTCACCCAGGACTGATGTTAATGGGTGGGGAGATGGTCCGTGAGCATCCCAGCCCATGGGTACCATTTGGAGAACTCATACTGGTGAGCAACTGGGCAGCTGAGGTTGAGCAGGGTTTTCTCCCTCTGCATCCAGAATGGTCAGGCCCTGCGTGGCTGGACCATGCGGGTGGGTACCTGCACCCCGATAGCAGGAGCCTGCTGGGAATCTGCCAGCAAATCGCCGGGCTTTACCCAGCTTGTGCTTCTTCCTCTGGGGCTCCTGATGTCTTGGCACGCTCTGGAGTTTTTATCAGCATGTGTCCAAACTGGTGGGTGCTACCTGAGCACTGTTTCTCCCAGCCGGCTGCCTACACCTGGTAAATATTCCCTAGCCTCTGCCTGCCCTACAGCCTGCCCAGCCACAGCCAGCCCTGCCTGCCCATGGATGGGGTGCTGGGCAGCACGTCTGGCTGTCCTGCAGCTGCTCTGACAGTGCTCCTGCCTGTGCTCTGGGGTTTCCTACTGCTCACTGAAGGCAGGATCTGTCCCTCTGCTGCAGCAGTGCCAGCGCTGTGCTTTCCGGGTACTTCATGCTGTCATGTTACAGCGGTACAAGGCACCTCTGCGGTGCGGTACTGAGCCCCAGTGTTTGCTCTGTGGTGTTGTCCCTCCCAGGGGACAAGGAGGAGGACAGGGAGCCACATGCCCTGTAGGCAGCGATGTGCCGGGTGTCATGCTCTGCACTTAACTGTGGACAGGGGTGATGAAAGAGCTTCTGTTCAGCTCTCGCTGCTGGTACATCTCCAAGCTGACTAGTGCAAGTGGGGCGCTTGGGTACGTGTTTTGGAGGCGGCACGGCGTTTGCTTCCCTGGGACCGATGTAAGAGATGGCAGGGGGGTGATGCAGGAAAGTGCCAGATTAACTTGGGGTGAGCTCTCCTCCTCTGCCAGTGCATGCATGGGAAAGGATCCTGGCAGGATCGCAGCCTGTGCTGGCTCTCTAATGCCTGGCCCGGGATGAATCAGGTGTTTGCAGGCAAGGGGAGGCGGATGGGGCTGGCACCAGCGTCCACGTGGGACCCTCTCACCATGCCAAGGGGCTGCGGTGAGGGGACAGAGCTCCCGGCGAGGGGGGCGCCCAGCAGTGGGATGGGAAGGCAGCCCAGTTCCCAGCTCAGCTGCGGCTGCAGTACACATCAATCACTGCGCGGGGGTGTTGGGGTTGGAGAAGAGGCTGCTCTGCAGAAAGCGCTGCTTCGGACGCAGCGGCAACCTGGCAGCGAAGAGCTGTGCTGGAGGCATGGGGATCTGGCACTAAGGTAGGGCTGGCCCTGCAATGGAGAAGGTGACTATGTGGGATGCTCTGCGGTGCTGCTGACTGCCTGTGGGATGCTCTGGGCTTCAGCTGGCAGAGGGTGCCCCATGTGTGGAGCACCAGCGTGGATGGGATGTGGGTCCTGGGACCTGGGTTGTGGGGGGACAGAGCACTTTTCCAGCTGGGGAACAGTTTGGGGCGGTGCAGGTCTCTGCCGCTGCCAGTCCTGCATGAGGAAGGGCGGTGTGTGATCTTCAGGAGCTGGGGTCACCCTGCGTTTCTGATCCATCCCCTTCATGATAAACAGGGCAGCTTAAGTGATGTTTTTTTTCCTCTTTTTTTTTTTTTTTTCAGGAGAGATCTCCAGGCTGCCCACTGCACTGCAGAGCGGTTTGGGGATTTGCATGTCCCCCAGTGCCAGGGTATGAGGGCTGGGTGACAGCGGGGCTCAGGGGCGCAGTATGTTGCCAGGGTTTTGGGGACTGCTTTCCCTGTTTACTTCTTATGTGTCCCTGGAGGACACCCAGGACTCCCCACTGAGGCTCCTCTCGTGTTTCCAGGATGGGTGCAAGGCACTGCCTGTGCTGCCTGTGCTCTCATCCAGCCTGGCCGCTACCACCTCAGCCTCTGCCTCATGGCAGGGGTGCTGGGTGCCACAGCCCTGGTGAGCTCCTCCATTGTTCTTGGGGGCTGGCAAATACCTGTCCCCCGTGCCCAGTGTCAAGCAGCCGCTGCCATGCCTGCAGGGTGCTCCCTGTGCCCAACTTGCTTCTCATCTCTGGCTCTCTGTGCGGCAGCTGTCTGTCCCGTGGCAGCTGTCTGTCCCACAGCATGGCGATGGGCTTTGCTGCCAGGATCAGCCCCACGGTGCCCTTGGCAGCTGCCGAACAAGGGAGGCAAGGGAGGAGGACGCTTGGTTGTTACCCAGCACTGTGCATGCCAGTTGCGCTGGAGCCCATGGAGGTTTGTTTGGGCACTCAGCATGGGGCTTTGCAGAGAGATTCCTGCCTGCCTGTGTCCGTGATGCTTCAGAAGTGAAGCATCATGGGTGGGCAGTGTCCTCAGCGGCGAGTGATGGGGGGAAAGCAGAGCCCAGGAGCAAAGGGGGATGCTCAGCTTTGCAAACCAGCCCAGAGTCAGGGAGTGAATGGGCAGGGGGAAGGGGAAAGCAGGCTCAGGCGAAACCAACCCTGTTTGGAGGTGGCAGGGAAGGAAAGGCCCTGGGAAGGGAGTGCTGCGGAGGCTGGAGCCGGGATATGCTGGGGAAGTGCGGGGGCGGAGTGTCTGGGAAAGCTGTGAATCCACACTCCAGCTTGAAGAGGGGGAAGAGGAAAACACCAAGGGAAGGAGGAGCGGGCAAGGAGATCATGGGAGGAGATTATAGGCAAGTCAAGCAGGTCTGCCTCTGATCCTAAGGTTTTCTTTGCAGTTACTGTTCCCACGTGCCTGTTTCTATAGCCTGGAGCTCCAACCAGCTCCAGCCATTTCACTTGATATTTATCCAAGGAAAATATCTCCCAGCCCATTTTGGGTTCAGCTGCAGCAGAAGCAAGCCAGCCCTTGCTGAAAACCAGCGTTGTGCTTGGCATGTGGCACTGGGGACCATGGGTGCGGAGGAATCCTTCAGCCAGCACCCTGCACAGAGAAAGTCTGGGGAGATGGTGCCCACTGCCTCTGCCAGCTGCTGCCCAGGCAGCTGCCAGCCTCAGCACGGGAGCTGCTCTGGCCCTGGCTTCGTTCCCGAGGGAACATGCTTGAGCAAGGTTAGGTGCTGGAAAGGGCTGGGGCAGCCGGGGTAGGCTGCCTGGCCTGCAAGATTGGGTCCTGCTCCTACTGTGGGTAATATTTAGAAACAAATTATTTGGGACAGCATTTCCACTGGTGTCAATGAAGTTGGCTGCTCTTGTGGTCTAAACCTCTTCTAGAGGTTTGTGATGGCATATATGTCAGTTAAATTGTCCCTTTGGCAGGATGCTGCTACCCATGTCCTTTCTCAACCCACGACCCCTTGCATCGGGGTCTCCAGGGGGGGCTGTCCTGCAAGGTCAGGCAGCAGGAGAGGAGTTTTGCATCCAGAAAGTGCTGTGTGGTGGCAAGTGCTCCCCACAGCCAGCTTCTCGCTGTCTGAAAGTGTGCTTTCCACCTTTAAATCAGAGGTAGTTCCTGCTTAAAGTATAGAGATACTCCCATAATAAATATCTTCATCTTTTGAAGCTCTTGAGTGCTGTAGGAAAGTCCACAGGAAAAAATCTAGCTCTCCGAGGCAGGGGAAAGGGGCTGGGATAGGTTGCACCAGCTACTTCACCCTGAGTCCTGCAGGTACCCTCAGGGTGCTGAGCACCTGGCAGAGGGAATGGTCGGGGTGCTGGTGGTCATGCCAGCCGCAGTCGCCTTCTCCCATGGCTGGGCCAGCAGCCGGGCCGGGTGCAGGTGGCCAGGCTGTGGTGGCAGCTGGCAGCATCCCACCGCTGACCCGAGCCCTGGGGGCTGGATGTCACCGTCCCAGGGACTTGGGGCTGCCAGGCTGAGACTGACCCTCAGTGCCCAGCCAGCCCTGAGCCCCCCGGCTCTGCTGTGAGCAGTGTTGGGGCGAGCGGCAGTGGCTGCGGGCAGCCCCGGCTCCATGTTCCCGGCCTCTCCACTCGGCAACGCCGTGGGCAGGCAGAGAACCCCAGGTAGCAGCCCTGCCCACATGGACATGGCGCTGATGCCCCACGGGCTCCTGAGTGCAGCCGTTGTGGCCATGCCTGGGAGCGTGGCGGTGCCAGCACAGCCCCATCCCCACCTGTACCACCTGGGCCAGGACTGTGCGGATCTGCAGGGCTCAGCTGCAGTGGTGCTGTGCTTCGGTGGTCACTGGCTTCCCCACCAGCCCCATCTCCCTCGGGGCATCTCCCGGACCCTTTTGCGCGGGCAATGAGTTTGCAGCCCTGAGCAGGGGATTGGAACCATCCCAGCATGGCTGCAAGCCAAGAGACCAAGGGGCTTCTTGCACCTCTCTGAGCCCATCCTGCCCTGGGAGCACAGAGGGGCTCGTTCCTCCCTCCTCCACGTTCCACCCTGCTGGGGCAGGAGCAATGCCACGGGGATGGGCTCAATGGGCCCTTGCTGGGACAGGGCCCATCCATGCTTGGGTTTCCTCTGCGCCTGTGCTAAGCTTCATCTCCCTGCCGAGGTGTGGGGACGGGTGATGCTGGGGAGCCCATTGGTGGGGCAGGAGGGAGAGCATGCAGCGGGGCTGAGCCGTGCTGGGACTGGGGAGAGGGGGGCAGTGGCCAGAATCCCAAAGCAGGGTAGCAGGAGAAGCCAGGCCATGATAGGAGCAGGGAGATGGTCCTTGGGGGCTTGTCAGATCCCTTTGCCAGGGCACTCCTGTGTTATGCTCTCACCTACCTCAGTTGAAAGTTAGGGTTCCTGGATCAGGCTCCTTGCCCATCGTCAGAAGGTTTGAACTGGAGCTTAATATGCAAAAGTAGGGCTGGCTGGGAGAGGTGGGATGAATTCCCGGCCTGCCACCCTTAAACAACCCCCATCATTTCCTCAGGGATCCGTGCTTCCCAGTGTAGCGAAAAAACCAGTTTGGAAGAAAGCTTAGAAACCTCGAGCGAAAAACCAAGCGTGTTTTTCACCCAAAATGGAGGTTGTCATTTTAGAGATTTCATGTTGATTAAAAAGTGCACACGCTGAGATCCAAGTGGAAGCCATTGGGAATGATCCACGCAGGGACTGGAGCTGGGACCGTGCAACTGCTAGAATTTGCAGTGGAAAAACATCAGCCTTGTTTCCTCTGTGGAAAAAATATACCACTGGTGACCTCTGAAATCTTCTCATGCCCTCGATCAGGCACTGGGGTCTGTTAGGAGAAGTTGAGCTGATGTTTCTCAGGGGCTGGTGGCATGTTGTCCTGCCCGTTCTGGCCAGGAGAGTGTGGCCCTGGGGCAGGGGAGGGGTGAAATACTGGCTCTTTTGGTGTGAACCAAGTCCCTTTGTGGTGACCACACAGCCAGCATGGCCAGAAGCAATGTCACTGCCTGCTGGGCCACAAGGGTGGCTCTGGGGCAGGCTGAGCCCAGCTGTGGGAGGCACAGGCTGACTCTGTCTTCTCTGCCCATCCCTTCCCTTACCTCCTGTCTGTCCCTTTCCAACCCCTGAAACCAGTTTTAGCAGTTCTTCTAGGTAAGGTTTCACATCTCCCGCATTGTGCTGAGGACACCTGAAAGGCAGAAGGGGGACGTGCTGTGGTGTGAGATGGATTTTCTTTGTAAAAGAAAGTCAGCAAGTTTGCGGATGACACCAAGCTCAGTGGTATGGCTGAATCACCTGAGGGCAGTGATGCCATCCCCAGGGACCTTGGCAGACTGGAGGAGTTCAACAAGGGCAAGTGGAAGGTCCTGCACCTGAGTTGGGACAATCCTCTTTGAAAGTCCCTTCCAACCCAAACCATTCTGTGATACTAAAAATGGTCTTTCCTTGCCTGCCTTAGGTTGTGGTCCTGACCACGGCCTCTTGCTCTCCCTTACCTGCTAGAACAGCGTTTGGATAGTTAGGACTTACAGGAGGTGATGGGGGTGGGATGTTATGTCACCAAGCAACTCCTCCAGCCCCAGGGTGGCCCAGTCCATGGCCTGGAGCTGTGCTGGGACCGCATCCCTGCATTAGTGCTGCCAGGGCTGGGGCAAAGCCAGAGGTTTGGCAGCTCAGGGAGAAGCCGGCTCCCTGCCCATGCCATGTGGGCTGTCATTCCAGGAACAGGGATCAGAAATATCCCAGATGGGCTTCACACTCCCAAAAAGTGCAGTTTTTCTGGTGTTGCAGGCATTACTCAGGGCTGCTCTGTGGGCAAGGTGGGTGATGCAACCGCGGGCAGATGCTGCCGACTGATCCAGCTCATCCAGCCGCAGCCCTCAGGCACACTGGTGGCCATGATCCCAGCTGGTCCTGCACAGCTGGACACGGCCCGGGGAGCTCAGCAATGGAGAGCTGGTGGGACCTGAGCAGCCCAAGTGGTGGATGGGTGATGGTCACAAAGGGTGCTCGATGACCTGTGCGTGCGTGGACCATCCCAGGAGCCCTCGCCAGCCCCATGCTGCATTTGCATAAAGGTTTCAAAAACATAAAGATTGCAAAAACGTGTTACCGAGCACCCCAGCACAGAAAGTGCCCTCCCCTCCCCTGTTCCTGGCCCCGGGTTTGGTTTTGCATCTTGCATGGGACAGGCAGCTGGAGCTGGAGGCAGATTTTGTCCTGCCGCTGCACAGGGTCCAGCCACGCCGGCCGTGGGAACCCAGCGTGCTGCTGCTGCTGGGAAGTCTGGAGGGGAAAAAACCCAGCCATCCCAGATGCAATATGTGGGGTTGTCCGTGTTTGCAATTTCCTGTGTCAGTGCAGCCTTTAACCTGACTCACAGCCTGGATTTTCCTCCCAGAAGAAACCCTTCCACTCATAAAAAGTGAGGGTACCGAAGACCCCAGGGCTCAGGGAGTAGGGGGTTATGACCAGCCCCGCTCCCCGGGGATGGGACATGAGCCCCGTGCCCTGACTGCAGTGGGTCCCTGCCACCCACACCGCTGGCTCTTCTCCTCTGGCTCATCTGAGTGTAATATCCTGACATTCTGTGCTGCTGCCACCAGCCCTTTGCAAAGCCACCTCCCAGCATGGACAGGGAGCCGGGTGTTCGGCAGCAGCTCTGCATGCAGGCTGCAGGGCTGCAGGGCAGAGATGGGGTGGTCCCACACCACCCACACCAGGATGCCCAGCCAGCATCCCCCATCCCTGTGTGCCCAGTTGACACCTCCTGTCTCTCCTTGTAGGTGGCAGCAGCAAAGCAGGGTGACCAGCGGCCATGACGACGGAAACAGGCCCTGGTTCGGAGGTGAGGAATGCGCAGGAGGAGGTTTCGCAGCAGCAGCAGGACACAGCAGCACATGGCCCCACCGCTGCAGCCGCCAACCCCGCCAGCCGGGACGCTGAGGCCAATGAGAAGCCCGGGGCACAGCCCGATGCCCGAAATACAGAGCCGGTGAGTGGATGACGACCGGGTGCCGTGAGATGCGGCAGAGAAGAAGACGCAACAGAGGAAGGGGACGTGCCACCTCTCTCTGCTGCCCATCGCTGTGTCCTTGGTGCAGCGCCAGAGCTGCAGGGAGCCCGGTGAGGTGGGCACCTCCCCTGTGCTGCCAACCGTGGGGGAACATCCCGGAGAAGAGCACCCTATAACCAGGGCGGTGGATGGGCTCTGCCAGCTGCCTCCCAGCTGCCTGCACTGGTCCTTGCAGGCAGGACAAGCGGAAGGAGCAATGTGGCAGCCAAAAGTGCTGACTGTGCTGAAAATGGCACTGCTGTGGCTGCCAACCAAGGTGGGGAGAGGAAGCGGGTGGCCCCGTGTCCCAGGACTCAGCTGTCCTTGGCTCGGCTGGGAGCAGCGGCTGCACCCCAGTGTCAACCCTGGAGTCACCGGAGAGCTGTGCGGCTGCCGGCAGGCATGGTGCTGCCCTGTCCCTGTCTGCTGCACCAGGTTCTTGGGCAGGGAGGGTTCGGGTGCTGAACTGACCCTGAGCTCACAGACATCTGTTTTCCAGGGAACCTGGTTGTGCCAGTGACGTGGGGTCAGGGAACTGGGCTTGGCCGTGGGCTCCCAAGAGGTCATCAGCCTCCCCCTCCATCAGCTGCCCTCTTTTGCCTGCTGTTGGAGGGCTTTCCCCATCTGCCTGTCCATCCATCTATCCTGGCAGTGGTGCTAGGTAACCCTGTACATCTCCCTGCTCCAGGGCACAGAGATGGAGGAGAAGGACTACAGCGAGACAGATGGGCTCTCTGACAAAACAACCCCCAGCAAGACCCAGAAGTCACCCCAGAAAACCACCAAGAAAGTGAAGAGTGCCCTCTGCAGAGTGACCCTGCTTGATGGCTCCGAGTATGAATGCGAGGTGGAGGTGAGTCCCAGCTTCAGGGCGCTGCGCTGGCACCAAGGAGGGAACATGTCTCAGCCTGGGGACCCTGCCCAGCCCAGCAAGTCCCTGATGTCAGGGCTCTTCCAAGGACAGCTTTGTAATACCTTTCTCCTAGGGAAAAGGATCCACAGAAATAGCCATTTAAGTTGACATTTCAAAATAAGGAAAAAAAATCTGGAAAGACAGACCCTAGCAGGGAATTTCAGCCCAGTGAATCCAAATTTGGCAGCTACTCACAACAGAAAACAGAATCTAAAAAGCAGAAGCTTAATAGATGGGGGATAGAGCTCTACCTGACAATATGTGCATGACACACGCCAGCCTGTCTGCCAACACCTCAAGAGCTGAGCATGTTGGCTGTCTCGTGTGCTAAGGCGAAGGATGTGGGTGTGCATGTGTTTGTGCAAAGAAGCTGACACGCATGGACCCTTACAGCTGTCCCAGGCGGGTTTGTGTCCATCCTCTCTGTGTTCATCTTCTCATCCCTTCCTCTTCCTCCCCCTAAAGTTGGCAGGCCAGGGACCGCATGGGGAGGTGTGTCAGAGCTGGGCAGCGTCATGCATGTGTGCGTGCATGCGTATGTACTGGTGATACACGTGCACATCTTTGTAGCTGCATCCTCGTGTGTGCAGGCAGGGTGGTGTGCCCGGCAGACGGTCCAGCACCCTGCTCTGGGTGCATGGGCCGCCCACTATTTGTGCAGCATCACAAGCGTGTGGTGTGGGTGTGCACAAGTGCATGTGGGTGTGCACCAGGGAGCACGGTTCCCTGGTAGTGGCTGTCACTGCAGGGAGGGACAGAAGGGACTGGCACCTGCCAGTGGCTCCCTTGGCATTGGGAGATGCTGCAGGGCTGCTGTCAGCACGGGGACGTCTCCCTTCTAGGGCAGGCTGGGGGCCACCCAGGATTAATTATATCAGGAGCTGAGGCTGGGTTTTGTGGAAGGGTCCTGTGGCATAGGCAGCTGAGAGGAGAAGTACTTACCAGGAGTGCTGGGGACTCTCCTGCCTGCAGGCTGGGGAAGGTGGCACGGCTCTGACCTGTGGCATCATCCTGGTGCAAGGGACATTTTTAAGGACTGGCAACTTCGCTTAAAAATACAAAAGCTGAGGTTGTTCAGGAGCAGAAATCTCAGAGCTTTTACCAGGGAGACCTTTGCACTTGCTGCTGGCAAGTGGGTAGATGGATTTTTGTTGGCAGCAGCTCAGAGTTGGCTGCACAAGGCGGACCTGTGTCTGTATGCAGATCCTGCCTTCCCCGGGTCTCGGCTACGCAGTATTGATGAATGTGAGGAGCATGGCTGCCTGCTCGCTGTGGCTCCCAGGACAAGTGCGCACCCCAAGACAGGCAGCAGCGGAGGGGTCTGCCCCCCTGCCCACGGCACGGGCAGCAGGGCCTTTGATCTCTTCACTTCAGCAGCCCTGACTGTTGCTTTAGTGGTAAAATTTGTCACAAAGCTATGGAGAGATTGGTTGTCACGAAGATGAAAGGCCTCCTGAAGAAGAAAAGGAGCAGAGCACCCCAGGGACTGCAAGGGGCTCATGGGGCACAGGAGCGGCTTGCGGGAGCCACGGTGAGGTTGTCCTTCCCCTGGCTTTCCCCGTAGCTTTGGCCAAGTTAAAGCGCATGCAGGCAGGAGCCCAGATTACAGGCTTGCTGGGTAGCTTTGGGAGCAGAACAATGCCTCTTGCTGGGTGTGGGTAAGGATGAGCTCTCTGCTGTTGCAGTGCAGAGGATGGCATCCATTTTTAAAAAGCTGCTACTGTCTAAAAAATCCACCTGGGGCACAGGGGAGAGGGTTTAGTGTAGAAAGGCTGGTGCTGCATTTCTTCTTTCTTTCTCGCAGGCCCTGTGGGAATAGTTGTTCCTTGCCCGCATGCATAATTAAGGTGTAATTCAGTAAAAATCAAAAAGGAGAGTCAAACTGTTCTGTGTGACACATCCGGCACATGCCATGGGTGAGCCCCTGCCTTCAAAATCCAAGTCAGCAGGAGGAAGGAGACCCAGGAAGGGTGACTGCAACTGCTGGAAAAGCTTTGCAGGGCAGAAGGAGCTCAGGGTTGCAGTTGAGGGCAGCGAGTCGCCAGAGCTGTGCTGCTTGGTGCCCATGGCTGCTGTCCCTGGGGCACGTGGTGAAGGTGCTCCGGTAAATGGATGCCTTGGAGAGGGGAGATGGGAGCTGTCAGGCTGGAGGGCTGTAAATAGGGGAAAAACACACATGGGAAGGGTTGTTCGTCCATCTCCATGAGCGAACCTGGGCCTCGCTGCCACTGGTAATGAAGGGAAATTCAGGGGAACTCAAAGGACCAGATAACAGGGGTGCCCTCTGTCCCTGCATGTGGCTCTCGTTTGTTCTGCCATGCTTTGAGATCCAGCTGCCACCAGCGGGGAGGGTGTTGGGAAGGAGTTCGTCCCATGGGCAGTGCTGACCGCCACAAGCTCCGGGGCATATTTGTCCCAGCTTGCTGGTCTGGGGTACAGGTGCGTGGGCTGACTGGACTCCTCTCTGGTTTGGCATCACTGTCTCCTGGTGTGATGGGGGATGAACCAGGTGGGCACCAGGTCCCCCTGGCCGGTGGGACCTGCTGCCTGTACGGCTTGACCATGCCCCATCCCCATAGGCCCAGGACCACCTGGATGTCCCCAGAGTGGTGCTGCCAGGTGAGAGGGGTCCCCTCAAAGGCAGCCCAGCACCTTTTGGTGGTCGTCTGGAGAGCCAGAGATGCCCTGACCCTCCCCAGTTCTCCCTGCCTGCACCCAGTGGGTGCTGCCTGCACCTGCCAGGTCTCCAGGAACACAAGGGAGCCATTGACCATCAGCATCTCCATGTCTCCAACAGAAACATGCCCGAGGCCAAGTGCTCTTTGACATGGTGTGTGAGCACCTCAACCTCCTGGAGAAGGACTACTTCGGCCTCACCTTCTGTGACCCAGACAGCCAGAAGGTGAGCATGGAGGGGTTTCTCTGTGGCTGCCCCCTCCATGGTGGGAGGCCCCTCTGACCTGCGGTCTCCTCGTTGCAGAACTGGCTGGACCCCTCCAAGGAGATCAAGAAGCAGATCCGCAGTAAGTGCCTGGGGAAGGTCCATCCTCCCCAGCCCTGAGACATCCCATGGGGCTCCCAGGTGGCTTGGCTGTGTGCTGTCCTCCAGTGGTCCTCTCCCCACCTGCCCTGGAGGGGACCTTTGGCAGCTGGCCTGGGGACAGGGATGCTGTTGCTCATTCGGCTGCCTGTTACCCACCTCTCCTCTTACTCATGACAGGTGTGTGGGGCAAAGGACCTCATCTATGCCACCAGAGAGCTGGCTGAGACCTGGGTGCCATCCCCACTTGCCCTGAGCAGGGAGGACAGGAATGAGGGGAGGAGTGGGGGGCTTGCTGGGACAGGTCCTGGGGTACCTTTGCCCATGATGTTGCCTTGCTGGGGTGGCAGAAGGGCTGTTGCCCAAGGTGTCACCTTCTGGGACATCTGAGGCTTTTGCTGTGACGTTGGTTGTCATGCTGAGCTGATACCTCGTGAGGTTGTGATGCTTTTCTCTCCCCAGCTGTTTGGGGAGGATCAACCAAGTCATGCTGGTGTCCCAGGAGCTGTTCTCCCGGAAGCTTCTGGAGCCCCCTTGTCCCTGTCCTGTGCCAGGCTTGGGGAGAGTAGCGGGAGCCTCAGTGCACGCCCGGATGCTCCTGCACACCTGCGTGCAGCCAGCATGGGTGCTGCCCTTACTGCTCTCTCCACTCCCTAGGCGGGCCCTGGAACTTCGCCTTCACCGTGAAGTTTTACCCTCCAGACCCTGCCCAGCTCACAGAGGACATCACAAGGTGAGGACCACCCCTCTGTGGGCACAGCTGCCGGGGCAGCTCCCAGGGGACCGACTGGGAGCGTGTGGAGGAGCAGGGCTCGGGTAGGGTGTGTGCAGCCGGGGGGATGTCTGGGGTCTCACTGCCCACTCGCTGTGTGTGGTATGTCTAAGTCACGCAGAGTGGGGCCATAAAGATGGCCGTGGGAGGTGGCAGTCCCTGCGGAGAGCAGTGCAAGGTGGGGTGCATGCTGCCACTTCCCGGGGAGCCCTAATCTGCTCTGGAGGGCACACAGCTCTGACCCGCTCTCACCCTCTGCCCCCTCCTGCAGATACTACCTGTGCCTGCAGCTCCGTGCGGACATCATCACGGGGCGCCTGCCCTGCTCCTTTGTCACGCATGCCCTGCTGGGCTCCTATGCTGTGCAGGCCGAGCTGGGTGACTATGATGCCGAGGAGCACGTGGGCAACTATGTCAGCGAGCTCCGCTTCGCCCCCAACCAGACGCGGGAGCTGGAGGAGCGCATCATGGAGTTGCACAAGACCTACCGGTGAGCCCCAGGAGAACATGGGTTGGTGGCCAGGAAGGCACCAGACAGCTGGCCTATGCCCTGTGGGGCGCCTGGCCACGTGTCCCCCTCTCTGTCTCCCTGCAGGGGAATGACCCCCGGGGAAGCAGAGATCCACTTCCTGGAGAACGCCAAGAAGCTCTCCATGTACGGTGTGGACCTGCACCATGCCAAGGTATGGGGCTGTGGGGCTGCCAGAGCGATGGCCAGTACCACCCCACCCTGCCCTGCTGCCTGCACGCCCCTCTCTCCCCAACCCCTTCCTCCCACAATGAGGGTTCAACAAGGACGGGGTCCTGGGCAGCCGGCTCTGGGTGGCCCTGCGTTAGACCACAGGACCTCCAGAGATCCAACCTCAACCAGGCTGTGATTCAGTGACCTCTCTGTCAGCCAATCCCCTGCAGCAGAGCACCAAGCAGAAGGGAGCGTGGCACTGCTGGCTGAACTGATTCTTACTGGGCAGCTGAACAGTCCCTTCCTGTCCCTCTTGCCTCCTCCAGGACTCGGAGGGCATCGACATCATGCTGGGCGTCTGTGCCAATGGCCTCCTCATCTACAGGGACCGGCTGAGGATCAACCGCTTTGCCTGGCCCAAGATCCTCAAAATTTCCTACAAGAGGAGCAACTTCTACATCAAGATCCGCCCAGGCGAGGTGGGTGCCATGTGCCAGTGTGGACCTGGGGCACAGCAGGGTGCCCACTCTGCTGGGCTTGGGCTACCTGGTGGGGAGGTCCTCGCCTGGCTCCAGCCTCTGCCCCAAGGGTCCCAAGTTAATGGCCACGCTGGCCAAGAGAGCACATCTCCTGTGGCGTATGGAGGCCTTCAGCAAGTGCCTTCTTGTTCATGCTCTGATTTTGTGACTGGCAAAGTGGCATCAGCAGGCTGAGGGCACCCCAGGCTCCCTTCTCCACCAGCCAGACACCGTGACCCTGCTGGCGTAGGGAGGTCGCCCAGGAAGGGGGGATGAAGGCCATCTTTGATATATCTTCCATGCTTCACAAAAAAAACAGCAGGAGGATTTTTTTGTTGTTTTCTAACTTTATTTTCACTCTTTTCGCTTTTATGTGCACTGATGGGAGAATGCATTTCCACCCACATTTTCCAGCAGGCAGGAGGGCAAGGACAGTGCATCTAAAATGGAGAGTAATGCCCTCTTGCTGAAATGAGCTGTAAAAGGGTTTTGTTTCTTCAGGGAATTTGTCTTGCACTGAAAAGCCATTTACAATTGAGGAAAGTGCTTAGGCCAAAAGTGTGGGGGCATGATCCCATCATCCAGCGGGGCTCGGCATGGACCTTTCCAGCACTGCTCTGAAGAAGACTTTTTTTTGCATGGTCATGGTTCCTGCCAGGGGAACCTGAAGGCCTTGGCAAGGCAGATCCCATCCCATCATGTCCTCTAGGGCAGGATCTGCCGGTAACGGCATGTCTCTGTCTCCCTCAAGTATGAACAGTTTGAGAGCACCATTGGCTTCAAGCTGCCCAACCACCGCTCTGCCAAGCGTCTCTGGAAGGTCTGCATAGAGCATCACACCTTCTTCAGGTGAGGAGACCTTCTCCAGACGTTCTCCAGCCTCCCTTCTCAGAGGCAGACATGCTCCTGCCTCTGCGGCAGTGTGTGCCCGTGGGGACCAGTGCCAGGGGGCACGGCTGGGGCTCACTGACAGCACTCACTCCACCTCTCTAACCCCCAGGCTGGTGTCCCCGGAGCCACCCCCCAAGGGCTTCCTGGTGATGGGCTCCAAGTTTCGCTACAGCGGGCGGACACAGGCGCAGACACGGCAGGCCAGCGCCCTTATCGACCGCCCAGCTCCCTTCTTTGAGCGCTCCTCCAGCAAACGGTACACCATGTCTCGCAGCCTTGACGGAGGTATGCCCCAAATTGGGGAGGGGGAGGGAGATTGGTCCGCTGGCGGGAGCGAGGGGGATGCTCTTCGTCTCATTTGTCAGGGTTACAGCAGCCATCAGCCTTCCTTCTGGAGGCTGTCCCCAGCCACATCCCCATGGCAGAGGGTCTGTCCCCAGCCCGAGTGAGAGCTAATGAGACTGCACATGAGCAGGGGGACATGGCAGGGCTGAGGTTGGGCAGCTTGGGGACGGGGCTGCCCCCGGCTCCCTGTGCCCTGGGACCCTCAGGGCTGCTAGGAAGCCCTGGGATCCCTGGGACCAGAGTCCCTGCTGCAGGGTGTTCGGGGCTCACTGGCCCCCAGGTCTGAGCTGGCAGAGGGGGAGGGGCTGGAAGGCTGGGGTGGGGGTTGGGAGTGGCAGAGCTGGGGTGACCCAGGCTCTCCCCACGGGCAGAGTTCTCGCGCCCAGCCTCCGTCAGCGAAAACCACGATGCTGGGCTAGAGGGCGAGAAGCGGGATGAGGACGGTGACTTTGGCAACAGGAGACGATCTGAGACGGAGGACGAGGAGGTGACCACCCCAACGAAAATCAAGGAGCTGAAGGTACAGCTGAGGCAGGCGTGGAGGGGGAAC
>NW_009614732.1:46755-67935 GCF_000690535.1 Cariama cristata
CTCCCTCCTGGAGAGGGCAGGTAGCAGGACTGGGCTGTGGTCAGGAAGGGTCACCTCGGGACATGGTCCCCTGCAGCCCTTTCTCTGTCAGCTGTGCCTCAGGCTGGTGGGACCCTTGGGACATGGCTCTTGGTCTCACTGGTGGAAATGGGGCTGTCACAGGGGCTTGGCCCAACTCTGGTTCCCCAGCGCCATCCAGCTGGTCTCAAGGCTCGTCCCCAGGCAGGGCTGGATCTGGGAGCAGCCCCGCTCTGGGACAGGGATGGGGACGGGGACAGGCCAAGCACACCTGTGCCCACTCATGCCTGCCACTACCTGGACACAGCCCACCCACTCCCTGTCGTGGCCCCCAGGCTGGCCCAGGGACACCTCAGCCCATTTCAACCCCACACTTTGAGGGGAGGGGGGTTCGGGTCCTTCTGCACCCTACCAACCCATCAGCTTAACAGTGATGTTTGTGACAAGTTCCCTCGACTGAGTCTGTTGGTTACTTTTAATCCTCTCTTTGCTGCCAGCCGGAGCATGAAACAACCCCCAGGCACAAGCAGGAGGTATTCTCTCTCTGGAGTATCTTAGTTCTCATCAGTGCATCATATCGTCCATCCTTTTCCAAAGCAACACTGTGTGTCACCCTATTTACTGGAATACAAGATGCACTGGGGCGGGGGGGTTGGATGCTAGAGAAGCCCGATGAGCTGGGGACAGCTGGGGATCTGCCCCGGTGTGCATGCGGCATCTTCTATCCCACTAAGTAAGGTGGTCCTAATCGTACCTGTGAGCCAGAGCCCTCCCAAGGCACAACGGCCAGGCCCCCACGCTGAGTCCCTGGCCCGTTGGGAAGACCTGGCTTCTACTCATGTTACTGACCCTGCCATGTCCTTGCCTTGTGTCTCTTCTCTGTCCAGCCCTGTGGCCCTAGCTCTCCTGGGGAGGCTGGTCCCATCGCTCCCGCTGGCGCTCTGCTTTTGCCTGACCCGAACTGCCTCCATCACCTGCCCTGCCTGGCGGCTCTGCTCTTGCACAGCCCCCAGCTCCTGCAGCATGGCTGCCCTCCACAGAGAGCCGGGCTGGAGCTCCTCGCAGCGCTGCGGCTGCCATCCCACCCTGCCGGGGGCAAATGAGGACCCGAGCTGCCTTCAGGCAAAACCAGAGGGCAGCTGCCTGGTTCTGCCTGGCCTGAGAGTGGGCTGTCACAGAGAAGAGGGAGGCTGTGCCCTCCCCTGCCCACACTCCCATCTCCGTGGGTGGCCCCCCCGTCGGGAATGATTCGTCCCAGCCTAAAATCTGTGGCTGTTCTCCGGGGATTTCTGCTCTGCTCGCAGTGGGACGTAGATCCTCAGTGGAGCTGTCGAGGGGGGGACAGACACGGCCAGGCGACGGGGTTTGCCGTGCTGACACCGCACAGCCCTCACCGTCCCACTCAGCACCGCAGGGCAGACCCCACTGGGGTGGTGGGCACCGGTCCCGGTCCCTCCCTTGCCCATCTCCTTGCTTACCCCGCTGCATGTGCATGTGCTGCTCCCCCGGCCCCCGGCACACCCCGAGCCCAGAGGTGGGCAAACCACGAAGCCCTTCTCCACAACTCAGACACGTGGGCCGCAGGGGGAGTTTTTTCATGAGTTGCACTGAGCCTTCAGGATCTGGAAAACTTGTTAGGGTTTTTCATGGGACTCTCTTGGGTCTCTGGGCTCTTGCTGCGGAGAAATACTGGGGAGATATTTTAGGTGCCTCCTTTTGAACCTCAAAAGAGGTTTGAGTTTGAAGCAGAAGCCAGGGTTTTCACTTTGAGCCAGTTTGCCCACCTCTATGGCAGGATGAGGGGAGCCACCCTGGTGCGTGCACCATCCCAAAACAATGCTCTAATGCCTAAACTTCACCTTGCGCTTGAGCGCTCTGAGCTGTCCTCTCTCCCCAGCAGGCCAGACCCCACCCCACCCCAGGCTGCTGTTGGACCCAGGCTGGTCCATAGTGGTCCAGGCTTGGATCCATGCTGGACATCTCTGACCAGCCCTTGACCTCCTGCCCTTTGGCAGAAGCCCACTTCAAAGGAGCTCCATTGGAAATGCCGGTTTCCTGCCCTGCTGGGACAGAGGCTCGAGCTCCCTTTGTGCCTGGCCTAGGAGAGCAGCAGAGGAGGCTGCTGTATTTCCAGTACGGCCCAATCCCTTGCTGATCCCAAGGGAGACCCCACTGTCCTCCTCCAAGTGCTTTAGCTTGTCCTCAACAGGCCATGCTGGAGATGCCGAAGGGTCATGCTGTGCCCTTCACGGAGGGAAGCCTGCCACACGCGTTCAGCCACATGCTGCCTTTTTGCTGCTCCCTGCAACGATCTTAGTGGGAACTCCAGACCAGGGTGCTCTGACACGCTGTTCATTTGGCTCTTGAGACCCTAAATTCAAGACGGGTGTGAAGCAAGCTCTCCCAGTGCCGTTGCTCATCTCGTTTGCCTTGGCTGGTGCTTTAATCATAGTTATGTTCCTCTCTCCTTCCCCAAGTTTTTAGACAAGCCAGAAGATGTTTTGCTGAAGCATCAGGCCAGCATCAATGAGCTGAAACGGACCCTGAAGGAGCCCAACAGCAAACTGGTTCACAGGGACCGGGACAGGAGGCTGCCTTCCTCACCAGCCTCTTCCTCACCCAAGCATGAGGATGAAACACCAAAGGGAACCCCAGAAAAGGCCAGCGAGGTTTGTTCCACTGCTTCTCTTATGGAGGGGATCAGGCTGTTCACAGGGAGATGTTCCTTAGCTGTTGGGCTCTGGGTCTCTGCCTCTTGTGCTACCCTGGGGAAGCATGGTGGAAATTTCGTGGTGGGGGCACGGGGTGGAGGGAGGGGCCTTTGGCCAGGCCGTTGTCTCTGTTTTGTAACAAGTTAACCATTTTCACACTGCTGGTAGAGATCTCGCCTTGTGCCCCGACACTGCATGGGGTTGAACTTCCCATCCTTCTCCGGAGGGCTGTGTTTTGGGAGTACCTGAGAGTTGGGCTGTTGCTTTGCTGGCTCATGAGATGGGGCTTTCCTCACCCCTCATACCAGCAGGACTGCTGCGTGGCAGTGCCCAGTGCAGCTCTTGCCCGAGGAATATGCTCAGCAGAGCAGGACCAGGCACCTGTGCAGAGGTGCCCATGGTGCTCTCGCTAGCCAGGACCTGAGTGGTGGGAGTAGGTGGAGGAGTGAGCGGTGCCTCAATGGCCTCATAGCCTCCCCTCCTGGCGTTTTGCCTGCTGGCTTTGCAGTGGGACTGCGTGAAAGGAAGGTGCCTGGGGAGCTGGAATTGGGGGTGTTACGACATGCAGAGCCCCCAATGCTGCGTGAGGGGCATGGATGGGTGCTCTGTGGCATTGGGTTCCTGGTTGGCTTGGTACAGGCAGCATGTGGCAAGGGCATCCCTGCTGCTGGCCGGGAAGCTCCCTCCCTGCCAGGGACCCTCCCGGTTTGCTCTCCCCTCCGTGGTGTTCTCTCCCCCAAGGCGGATCTGGAACCAGTCCTGTGCCCACAGGGGTGGGCATGGCTCCAGGCAGGGTGGACGCCACACATAGGGCCCGCTTTGCCCTGGCTCCCTCCCAAGACAATCTTGCAGAGCAAGTGAGGACGTGGGGCTGGGCTGTGAGGAGAGTGCAGAGCTGCGGGGTGGCTGGGCCAGGGGCTCTCTGGTGGGGGGGATTCATGATGTGCCTGTGCACCTGCTGGTCCCCAGCGCAGACCAGAGACCCGGGGCTGCAGGGTGACCCAGGCAGAGGTGAGCTCACAGCCCCTCATCAAAGCACTGAGCTGGGAAGAGGAAGAGGGACTTCACCCCACATCTCTTTTACAAGCAAATACATAAAGTGCAGAATGTAAATGGAGCATCTAGAGCTGACACAGCTGTGACCTCTCTTCATCCATCCATCTACCCATCCGCCCACACACCATTTGTTCCTTCATCCCTTCTCACATGCGCTCTCTCTCTCTCTCTGTCTCTCTCTTTCTCTGTCTCTGTCTCTCTCCCTCTCTGGGTGCTGGGGTTTCCGTGCTGGCACAGATGATGGAAGAGGACACCCTAGACGATTTTGCATCCGAGCATGGAGTTTCCCTAAGCATGGAGTCTTTCACGCAGAAAAGCCTTGTCTCCTCTCCTGAGGTTGTCACCATCCTCCTTCTCTCCCCACCCCTCGCTGTCACAGTTTGACCCGCACCGTGGGGCCCTCCGGCCCTCTGAGCAGTGCTTGAACCATCTGCTGGCCCCCCTGGGTGGGTCCCCTCTCCGGTGATGGGCAGGATCCCTTGGCAGGACAGGGCTATTGGTGAAATCTGCTCCCCTGACAATTTCTTCTGGGCTGTGAGACAGGGTCCTTGGAGATACCTTTCAGTGCAGCCCTGCTGTGCACCCCCAGGGCTGGCTGTGGTCTGGGTGAGGGGGCCGTGATGGGGGTCTTGAGGCAGTGCTGACCTGTGGGTGTCCACTCCAGGTGCAAGCAGGCAGGCAGCTACAAGCTGTCTTTAGCAATCCCTTGTACTTTCCTTTCACTTTGGCCACAGTTACAGTTCCCTGGATGCAGGCACCCTGAAATAGGGCATCTCTGGAGGCATCAGAAATGTTGGACCTAGGCCTGTGCAAAGCAGGGTCATGCTGCTTTCGATGTCCTCATGCAGTGCCCACGGGTGAGGAATGTGGGCTCTCGGCACTGCTGGCGTGCAGGGTTTATCTCACGTGATGGTGGTTGTTTCCCAGGACAGCCAAGAGAAGATACCACCAAGCAGAAGAAACTGGTCTTTGAGACTTGATTCTGCTGTGGTTGGACCCAGCCAGGCCGCAGTATGATGCCCAGCTGTGCTGAGGTGCGTGTCCTGCCTCAGTGCCCCCAGGGAAGACAGCGGAGCAGGAGCAGCGTGGGGCAGACGAGGCAGGGGCAGGGACAAGGCTGGTCCCACTCTTGCTCCCTGTCATCTCCCTTAGTCAGGGCAGAAGTTGCCAGCATTGGCAGGCTCTGCCCTACCAGCACAGCTGGAGCCTGAACCTTGGCTGGCTGGAGCACGTGTCCCCCGGAGGTGGTATGGGTGCAAGTGAGGGCTTGGGCACAGCCTTGGCCTTCAGCAAGGATACAGGCACCTTCAGTGAACTTTGGGCTCTGCAGCATCTCCTGGTCCACATTGGGACCCTCTACGTGCTGGTATTTAGGAGCTAGTGGACAGGAACAGCAGAAGTGATGTGCGCACACATCTCTTCATTCAGAGTCTTCCCCTCTGCCCTCCAGAGACCCTCGGGGTGTCAGGGCTGTGCTGGGGTGCAGGTGCCAAGGTGACTTCACCAGTGATTTCTCTCCAGGTGTTAGCAGCTGAGACTCAGTAGTTGATATGTGGGAACTTAGAATCATAGAATCATAGAATCATTATGGTTGGAAGAGACCTCAAAGATCATCAAGTCAAACCATATACCCGATACCACCCACTAAACCATGTCTTGAAGTGCCACATCTAAACGTTTTTTGAACACCTCCAGGGATGGTGACTCCACCACCTCCCTGGGGAGCCCATTGCAATGCCCATTCCGAGTTCTTTCTAATGTCCAGCCTGAACCTCCCCTGGCTAGTTACTGGGGAGAAGAGACCAACCTGCACCTGGCTACACCCTCCCTTTCAGGTCGTTGTAGAGAGCGATCAGGTCTCCCCTCAGCCTCCTCTTCTCCAGACCAAACACCCCCAGCTCCCTCAGCCGCTCCCCATCAGACTTTTTCTCCAGACCCTTCACCACCTTTGTCGCTCTTCTCTGGACTCACTCCAGCAGCTCCATGTCCTTCTTGTAGTGAGGGGCCCAAAACTGAACACAGCACTTGAGGTGCGGCCTCACCAGTGCGAAGTACAAAGGGATGATCACTTCCCTAGTTCTGCTGGCCACGCTGGCCAGGATGCTGTTGGCCTTCTTGGCCTCCTGGGCACACTGCTGGCTCATGGTCAGCCAGCTGTTGACCAACACCCCCAGGTCTTTTTCTGCCGGGCAGCTTTCCAGCCACTCATCCCCAAGCTTGTCCTCTCCTGGCCTGTGGTCACCATGAGGAATTCATGGCCCCAAGAGGGTTATGACATGAGGACAGCACATCTGCAGAGCTTGGAGCTCTCATCACGCTCAGCTAGAAAGTCCCTCGGTGGCCGTGGGCTTCAGACGTGCTGAGGTTGGGTTATCTGTCACCCCCAGCTACACACATCTCCAGTCTCCCCTCCATCCCTCAGTCCTCACTCCTACTGGAGGACCAGAATGCTGGACTGGGAGGTGCTGGGATTCTCTTCAGCTTTGGGTGACAAAGCAAGCCAGTGTGTTGTCTCAACATCTCGTATTCATCCATTCTCCCCTCCTTGTCATCAGACTCGTGCTTTCCTCTCAGATGAGCTGGATCTCCCTGAGGAGCAAAGATGGCAGGGACTTTGCAGGATGCCAAAGGGAGAAGCCTCCTGCCTGCCCTGGGCTCTGCCAAGGTTTTGGGCCTTGTTGGCAGGGGCAGAAGGCTGTCTCTGCTCCATGCTGTCATTTCTTTCCTTTCTACCATCTTGCTCTCTCTTGTGATGTGTCGGCCACAGTGAGAACGGCCTTCCCAAATGCTCCTGTTCCTAGAGCGCTGTGGGGAGGGAAGTGTGAAAGTAAATTATCCCTTGGGAAGTCAAGGTTGCTCTATGGACAGACCCTTCCCAGCATCATCACTTCTTAGCTGCAGCTCCTGCCTTGGCACACACTCTGTCCTGCCAGCCTACTGACCTCCAAAGCTCCAGCAGTTCTCTTTCCTGGAGGACATACCCAAGTATCCAGATATTTGCTCCGGACATCCTCGGGAGTCCTCAAGCTCTGGAGACGCAAGGGCTGCCATGAGCTGTGGAACCAGAGCTGTGGCCAGAGCTTTCTTTGAGCCCTCCAGAGCAGAGTTCAGGTCACACCACAGAGTAGTTGGCTATTCTCTTGGAGTGGGCTGTGCTCATCCCAACAAAGTTTGAGGAGAAGGAAGCTGGTTTGGAAATAAGTCTGGAGCTTTTGGGTTTTCCTTACTGGTTAAGAGGTCCTGCCGTGGATGAACACATTGTTCCAGGCTTCAGAAGACTTATCTTAAGGCTTTTTTTATCTACAACATGTATCTCGAGCCTTAACGCAGAGGAGGAGCCTGAAGAAACTCATCATCTTTGTTCAGGGAAGGTCTATTCCAAAGGACTCTAGTTTGCAGCCAGAGAAGGGGGATGAGTGAGCTTCACTGAAGAGGCTTGTACATGTGCTCAGAACCTGTCCATCCTTGCCTCGGCTGCAGAAAGGAAGTGACTGTACCCTCATGAAAGTAAGCAGTCTTTTGGTTGAGTTGTCTGCGAGCATCGCTAGTGAACGGGAAGACTGGTGTCGAGGGAATGCCAGAGACCAATGTGGGCTTCCCAGGAGGCCCAACACAGCTGCCGAGTTAGTCATAATGTTGCTTTCATGGTCAAACCCAACTGTGAAAGACCTAGGTGCAGCCTGGTGCTCCTGGCAGTCACCGACTGCCTCTGCTGCAATTTCCATGGACTCGGAAAAAATAAAACCTGCATTGGAGGCAGATGTGGAAGAAGGGACCTGGAGAGCAGACGGTGCTTGGGAGCGCAGGGTAAGGGGATATCGGAGAGGCTTGTGGGAGCGATGCTGTAGGGAGCTGCTGTGGGATAGGTCTCCTGAGGCGCTGGCTCCTCCAGCACGGGTGCGCAGGGCTGCCTGGCTGTGGCAGGGTGCAGGTGCCATGGCAGAGTCCCTGACAAGGATCCATCTTCCATCTGTGGAGGACAGTGCCATGTCTGTGGCACGGCTTGCAATGCGTGTGTGCCATCCCAGCGGCTGTCCTGGCAGTGCCAAGAGCAGGCACCCACCTCTGCCCTTGGGTGGCTCGGTGTTGTCGCAGGGGGCCAGGGATGGGCTGTACCTGCGCGCGGCCCCCATGGTGCCTCCCACCCAGCACATGGCGCTCATCAGAGATTTTCAGGGGACAGCCGCACTCTTGCCAGAACCTGGGGCGGGGGGGCAAGTGTGAGTTCTGCTGCTTGCCTGGGTGCTGCCAGGGCAAGGCCTGGGGCACTGTGCGTAGGGAACTTTGCTTTCTTTGGCACCTGGTAAAGAAGGCAGGAGCTGGGAGGTGGCATTTCTCTGCTGGGGGCTTTCGCCATTTTCTGATTCCTGTCCTTGTGGAAGATCTTCCACTAGTAATCGGTTTTCCTCCTTTCTCTCTCTAATCTCATCTTCGTTTCCCTTCCCTCTCACTCTGCTTCCCTCTGCCCCCCTGTTTCTCCTTGTTTAATATCAATTATTAGGTTTCCATTTCGAGTGCAACTGCTCCAGACATTCACCCTGACACCCCTGCGTGGGGCCTGACTCACGTTTTCATGGATTATTTTTGCTAGTTTGAGCAGGGAGCGGGCAGCCAGCCCCCCCACTCACTGGGGCTGGAGTCCATCCCGGTGCTGCAGAAGGTCAGGCTTGCCCAGCCTGCAGAAGTGACACCGGCTCTGCCCGCAGACATGCCCAGGCAGCCTGTGTCTCCAGCAGAGCCAGCCCCGTGGCGAACTCCGCAGGACCGTGCCCGCAGCGTTGCCCTTCATGTGTGCTGCCTACAGTAGGATGGCTGGGGAGGCTGCTGGGCTTCCTCATCGGTGCAGATGTTTTCCTGCTGCTGTCTTCTAGTGGGTTATTTTCTACCTTCTGTTCCAGAAGTGTTTGAATTTTAGCAGTGCTTTCTTCTTGGCACTCGTGAAGTCTAGCTGTCTTGCAGGACAAACATGTAAATGTACAAAGTGTACATATTAACAGTAATCCGGCATCCTCCCCTGCGCAGCAGCACAGATACACTGTGTGATACATCACATACCCACTGTGTCCTTGCTGCAGGACCCGTAGTTGTCTCAGCTGCCAAACCTGTGGTCTTCTTTTACATTTCACAGGTAACCTTTTACAGGTTACATTTTCTGAACTGCTTGGTTTCAGCATTGCTAGAAACCTCTGCTAAATAATTGCTTCTGATGAGATTTCCCTGGAGAGCTGGAAAGGAAGGATGGAGTTTGGAGTGAATCTGAGCTGCAGCATCTGGTAGGAAGGGGAAAGGATCTTTCTGATGACTAAAGGTGCTTTCTTTTCTTGCTCATGCTCCTGGCAGTGTGACATAGTCTTAGGGCACGTGGATGAACCTGAGAGTGAAGCTACACAAAACACAGACTGTTGCCTACAATGAAATCTCACAGTTTGCTCATGGAGATTGCTAGAGCCAGCTGAAAACAGGAGTCAGATGAGGAGTTCCAGTTGAGTTTAACCAGCTGTGTTCCCCTGCCTCATGAGAGATGCCCCAATGGCTGTTAATGTGTCTGCTGGGAGCATTGCTCCCACATCTGTACTTCTAACAAAGCTGCAGATATTGCAGGTATGTCAGTGAGCCACTGCCCAGAACAAAACATGGTCCCTGGAGAAGACAGAGGGGCTCAGTCCCCGTCACGGCAGCAGCCCCCTTATTTTCAGTCCCATCTCTTCATCAGTGAGTTGCCAGGCTCTTTGTATAGACCCTGCCTCAACTCTTGCATGAATAATTATAATAATAATTTAGTCAGCCCCATCCAAGGCAGATCAGCTTTCTGTTACTCATGACAGCAGTCATCAGCAGTTAGGTAAAGTATGTTTGATGCTAACTCTTCTTGCTCCAATTGCAATGCAGGGCTCGGAGCATTGGGTATTTATAGAGAGAGAAACTCCTAGGCTGGAAACAGTAGCTCTAAAGAAAGCTCTGGGAGTCAAGAAAGAAGAAGGACATGCAGGTACCTCAGAGGTGAAAATGAGTGCAAGCATATCAAAAGTGGAGATGGCAAAGGGAAAGCCAAGGAAGTGGCAGGCCGGGAAGAGCCAGCAGATGCAGCCCTGGACACCCAGACGAGAGCAAAAATGATCGCTAGTCCAGAGGATTTTGAGTCTGTCTGGGAGGATGAGATCTGTGAGAAGGAAACCAGAGGGGAGCCCAGCCAGGAGGCAAAACACCTACCAGCTGAGAGTGCAGAGGAGGAACCCCAAGAGCAGGGCGAGGAGGCCACCACCGATGAGCCAGGTCTACCCAAGCCATGTCGGCAGCTTGAAGAGAGGCAAAGGGCCAAGATTTTGGGGCCAGAGCCTCCCCAGGGAGAAAGTGCAGTGGTCTCCAAGGAGTGTGCTCCTGCAGCCTCCAGGAAGCAGGAGGCCAGAGTGCCGGCCACAGCCACAGAGCTTGTTAAAATTAAAGTGAAGGCTAGTGACGACAACTCGGACTCTTCTGCGACCCAGAGGATCATCTACTTGGGAGATCCAGAGGGAGAGAGGAAGGACAGTAAAACACAGCTGCTCTCGGAGACTGGTGGATGGCTTGGCTTGGAGGAGAGACCAGAAGCCACTGTGAACATGTCCAGGGAGGGATTTGGGCATGCAGCACCTGTGGCAGAAGGGTTCCAACCCACTTCCTCAGCAAGTCAGCAACACAGGGCAGTGTCTGGAAAACCTGCTGAAGCCCTGGAGCAGCCTGGGACAGGCTGTAATGGGACCAGCCTGGCAGGACATCCCACCACTGGGCAGGAGGAAGGGCTGCCCCTACAGCAAAAGAAAGCATCTGCTGGGCTGACAGACTGCAAAACACCAGAGGGAGGTGAAGCCCCACCGTGTTCCCAAGAGGTGGGACCAGAGGAGACAGATCTGCAAAGCCCAGTGGCAGGCTTGAAGCCGTGTGGCCTGGCAGGGGATGGCCACGGCGCTGAGGAGCACAAAGGGAGCCCAGTACAGAGCCTGGACATCTGCACAGCAGTGGAGGGGCTCTCGGGAAGGACTGGAGCAGATAATGACAAGGAGCAAAGTGCCAGAGTGGTTCTTCAGATGGAAGAGATAGAGACCAAGTCAATTCCATCAGCTGTGCCTTGGCAGGGCCATCCTCACACCACCGCGGGGTTGGAGGGGGATAAACCCAGCACTCCTGCCCCTATGCCCTTTCCCCAGCAATCCAACCCTGTCCCTGCAGAGCCAACCCCAGACACTGAGCCTGAGGGCAGAGACCTGTCCCAGGGCACCAGCCCTGTAAGAGATGTGAGCATACCCAAGGATGTGAACCCCTCAGTGGAGGTGGCACACAAGGAGGCAAGCCCTGTAGTAGGCAAAGGAGCACCCAAGGACGTGAGCCCTGTAGCAGAGGTGGCAATATCCGGGGGCACCAATCCTGAATCTGAAGAACAGTCCCATGGCTTTGCTACATGGAAACCACATCAAGGTGCAAGTCCCGTTGCAGGAGGACCACCCCAAAATATGGACACTGCAGCAGAGCCGATCCAGGTCAGAGACCCGGCCACAGGGGAAGTGTTCCAGGACATGGACCCTGTCACAGTGAGGGCAACACCGAGCAAAGTCCCTGCCACAGAAGAGCCATTCCAGGAGGAGAAGCCCATGACAAAAGAGCTCTCCCAGGACATAGGGCCCACGTCAGGGAAGCTGACCAGAGGTGAAGGCTGTGGGATGGAAGAGTTGTCCCATGACAAAAACCCTTGCATGGAAGAGCTGCCTCCCAGGGCAGAAGAACCAGAACAACAGACTGAGGCCATAGTAAGAGACCTGCCCCAAGAGGGTCCCATGGCTGGAGGACTGCTTCACACTGCAGATCCCAAAGCACAAGAGCTACCCCAGGACTTGGAGTTTAATGTGGGACAACATATGCAGGGCAGGAGCCCTACAGTAGGAGGAACCACCAGCAACAGCGACCTTGCTCTGTGGCAGCCATCGCAGGATAAGTCTCCTCCCAAAGAAGCTGCTGATGTCCTGCACTCCCACTCCCCTGTAGCAGGATTGTGTCAAGGAAGCAAGACGTACCAGGTCTCTACCTTGAGCTATGAAGGTGGGGGAGAGCTGCAAGCGAGCAGTGGGACACATCAAATAGAGTCTGGGTCATTGATGTGCGTGGCTGGGAGGATAGGAGCTGTATCCCAGGAGCATGGCGATGGCACTGTGGCCCCAGGTAGCTGGCAGGACAGTGAGAGCTACAGGAAAACCTCAGTGGCCTCTAAAATTAAGATGTTCGAGCAAAGCGAAGCAGAGCGAAGGGCAGCCCAGGAGGGACAAGAGCATGTGCCTGAAGCTGAGACATCAGCAAAAGCAAAGGGGAAGACGGGTCTGGCACAGGACATGCATTTGAACACAGGCCTTACCTCACCGCCAGCAGTGCCAGTCACTCCAATGGGACCTGCGTCCAGTGTGGGCTCCTTGGCCTTTGGGCAAGGGGCTGGTTCAGGAGACACCTCCCAGCCTCTCTCTCTGAAGGAACATGTTTCTGTTGACCTGGAGCACAAAGGAGAAGACAGTGCTGACCTGGCCTCCCCCGACTCTGGCTGTGAACTGACACTGGCAGAAGCCGTGGTAACGCTTCCAATGAACTGTCCGGACGGAAAGTTCATGCGCATGTTGTGTGGCTCTTTATTATCATGTTCAGTGGCTCCTCACACATCCATTGACTGACAGCAGTCGCTTTGCATCCCCTGTCCTTTTATGTATGTGTTTGTGGTCAGGCTTATTTGCTGAATGCAGACCCGCTGGCCAGCTGGTTCATCAGCTTTTGTTTTGTGACCCTCCCCGACATTTTGGCTCCCTGGAGAATGCCACTCGCTAAACCAAGAGCAGGCACCCAACCTTCATGTCCAGGAGCAGGAAAGGGAGATGGGGGGTGGCTGAAGGAGCTGCGACTCTGTCACGGACACACACACACACCTAGCAGCAGCGTGCCCACGCTTCCAGCTTCACCCTTGCATTTCTTACGTTGATATCCCTTCTTGCTTAGCTCGCCGGCCTCACCCACCCTCCCCTGTCTTCGGCAAGCTGGTGGCTGGATGATGAAATAGCTTTCTTCGTTCTTGTAAGCGCTAGATCAACTCCCGTAGAGTTCATTTCCTTACAACTAACCATTTTCTCTAATCCAGAGCAAATCTCAGGAACCAAGTGAAGAAGAAAAGGATTTATCTGACCCGTCAGTAAAATCCAGCCTGAAAGAAGAGAACTTAAAGACTGCTGTTCCAGTGGTCTTCCAGGTCTCAGTGCTGTTTTACTAACCGCTTCTTACTGTAGTATGAAAGCTCACCTTAACCAGCTGAGGGCTGTGTGCTTCCAGCTCCTTTCCCCATTGCAGAGCTGTTATGTATATATTATACATACACACACACACATGAAAACATGTATGCAGGTGTGTTCCTCTTGAGTTTGTTTGACACCCTGTTTCTCATACCTCTCAACCTCCCAGCAGTGCCAAGGGAAGGTTGTGCGGGCACAGCGGGGATGGCTCTGGCTGCAAACGCTTGGACCAGAGTCCAGGAGATGGGTTTCCTCTGGCATCAGTGGGCTGAAGAGCTGTTCCTAAGAGAAAACTGCCTAGAGCAAGATGCAAAGTCCAGCAACGGGTCTAGATTTCCCAGCGTGGGTCTAGATTTCCCATGGCTTCATGGCAAACCATGGCGAGGGGAAATGTACCCTCTGATGGTGGAGTTGAGAGGTATGTCCATGTCTGGAGAAGAGCTAACGGAGGGAGGTCATCCCTTGGCTCTGATAGTGCTGTCAATTACACTGACCAAACACTCAACCAGGTGATCCCTAAGACTCAGCCCCGGCTGTGTGAGGCCTTTGGAAGGGGAGCGTTGTGTTGGTGGGGCAGATTCACGCCCCGGCGCAGGCAGCCACCCCAGCAATGCTCCACAGGACCCATGCAGATGCTCAGTGGAATTGGCACACTCCTCCGCTTCTCCTTCACCATGCGTGGCTGATGGGGCCCTTTTCTTTCAAACTCTTCTCTCTTTCTTTCCCTTTGTTTTTTTTTGAGTGCCCAGCCTTACTGACATATGATAGCACCGGCATCTGAGCTGTTTCTGAATGTCTCTTAACAGACCTGTTGTTTTGCATACATCTGCTTCCACCAGGTGCACTGACGTGCCTCCAAGCTGGCCAAGCTTTTCTGTGTGACTGACCTTTTTGGGGATGATTAATTGCCAATAGACTTTTGGCAAAATCAGATTGAATAACCCTTCTCCCCCCACCCCACCCCTGCAAAGTTGCTGCTGTCAGAAAGGTTTCGGTCTCCATGCTTGAGTTGTGTTTGACTCTACTCAATGTGATGTTTGCTGCAGCCTTCTTTCTCCTCCTCCCCTCTCCCCCATCGGCACTGCCAGCACTGCCGCGCCACATGGTGCTCACCGTCTCCATCTCTCTCCGCCATTGTGTCTCATTCAGAGAGCGGGCTTGAGGGAGGGCACCGAGGAGAAAGCTAAGCCGCCTCGGCACAGGGCTCCCGAGAGTGACACTGGCGATGAGGAGCAGGACCAGGAGAAGGACGCGGTCTTTCTGAAGGACAACCACCTGGCCATTGAGCGCAAGTGCTCCAGCATCACAGTCAGTTCAACCTCCAGCCTGGAAGCAGAGGTGGACTTCACAGTGATCGGTGACTTCCACGGCACAGCCTTTGAGGACATCTCCCGGAGCCTGCCTGAGCTGGACAAGGACAGGAGTGAAACAGAAGACGAAGGCCTGGTTTCCTTCCAGCACACTGACAAAGTAGTTCCCGGACTGGAAGAGGATGTCAAAGGCGGGGAGAAGGTCTCCCAGCCCAGCCTAGATGTCTCCCAGCTAGAGGTACACAGGGACGCCGTTCCACCGAGACTGTCTCAGTGCCATCACACCTCCATGTTCCTTGTCCTGGTATTGCCTTGCTGGTTTGCACTCCCACGTTGGTCTGGAAGAGCACGCTAGCTTTCAAACATGCCCAAGTTCCTGTCTGGGGTAGTTGTTTTTCCCCGTTGCACGCTGTCCTCTGTGTTGCATGGCCCTGTCGTGTGTTTTGTCCATCTGCTAACCAGGAGAAGTCATTGTTACCTCTTAATCCGTTGCGTTTGGCTGCCTACTCTGTCCTTTGCACCAGTACAGCATGCCAGCAGCTGGGAAGGGCACGTGTCACTAACCGACGGCTGTGTTCTTGTGTTTTGCATGAAGTCCGTGACCAGTTTGCGTAGTGAAGAGAAATGTGCTGCCAACTAACCTCTCTGGTCATGCCAGGGCTGGGAGGGATTTACAGAGTAGCTTGTGGGAGCCACTCCAAAGCTTGTGGAGGGTCACTCCTGTGCCAGGAGTGATTATAACGGGGCTAAGAAAAAAATGCATGCAGCATGTGTGTGGAAGTTGAGTGTATGCCATGGGGAGAGAGCGGTAGAGTCAGCCCCAACTTGGATGAAACGTAGCCTTGCCTCTGCGCCAGGGCAGCCCCCCAGCCCTGGCAGGTAAGTCCTCAGCGCTGGCTGGAGCTGTCAGGGTGAGTCCAGACCTGGAGCCAGGAAAAAGCTGCAGAATTAGAGGGAGCTTTCTCCAAGCCAGCCTGGAAACCCTTGCGCGGAGCATCCAACGCCGTGGGCTCCATAGTCACAGCAGGGCAGGGGTCATCAGTTCCACCGTGCCCCACAGCCGGCGCTGGGCAGGGGAGGCCATTGACTCGGGAATGCTGAGCACTGGCTAAGCATCCCCTGTGCAGGAGCCCTTGGCAACTCCAGATTCCTGTAGCGGGGGAGTGCTGGAAACCTGTCTCCATTCCCCTGAGGTTCTGACATCCCAGTGTAACCACAGCCTCTGGGAGCTGGTGCAGATCATAAACCTGCTGCAGGGCACGAATGAAATGGATTTGGTGGGTCTCGCCCACCTTTTGAAGACAAGTTTGACCTAACCCATGGTGTGTATAAATCTATCAAAAAAATCCCTGAAAACCCCAGGAACAGAGCGTCAGGTCTGATTTGGGGTATGTCTGTCACACAGGGCCCTTTGCACAGTGGCCATCTGCCCAGGGCAGCAGCCTGGCCTCTGCTCTTTGCGCAGGTAGGGCTCAGCATGATACTTGCAGGATGTCATACGTGTGTGGCACTTGCAGAGGAGTGGGGCAGGGATGCTCTGCTCTGCTCGTGGGGGCTGGTGCACAAGGAGCACTTGGGGCTGTTGGCATCATGCCTCAGTGCCTGACTTGCTGCATTTTTTCTGCAGTCATCAGCCCTGAAAATGGATGCTGTGACCGTCAGCCTAGGGCCGGGCATGAAGAAGCCTGAAGCAGACGGCTCCGCTCCCCACTGGGTTGGCACCACAGATGCAGCCCAGGTGACGTGGTGGCTCCATCTTCCTGTGGCCCCGCTCCCTGATGGCTCTATCGAGCCTCAGTCCAGCAAAACCTATCCCCAGCCAGCAGCACTGGGAGGGCAGGTGGCTGAGTGGGGCTGTCAGGGACATCTGCTCACCCTTGTCTTGCTGGAGTCCCCCAAAACATCAAACCAAAGCCCACTCAGAAGTATTCTGCATGCGGCCCTGGCTCCATCGGCCATGCTGCAGGGCAGCGCTGGCATGTGGGGATGCCTCCAGAGGGTGACGGCCACCATACATGCTGTACCGCCTGTGTCCATGGCCTCATGGCCCTCCCCAGCTTCCTCTGGCAGTAAGGATGGCCACACTGTCCCTGTGAGTGTTCCCCACTCCCTGGCACCTCCATGCTCACCAGGTTTCCTTTGCCTTGGCAGGTGGAAGGAGGCACCCGGGACACCACTGCCACTGCTCACGCTGGCACCACAGAGACAGCACCAGCGACCTCAGTAAGCGGGGCGGTGGGGGAACCGCTGTCCCCTGGGGTCCCTCTGCTCCAGCAAGGGTGGCTGGGGCCAGCTGTGCTGGGAGGGGGCTCTACCCCACCAGGGACGTCTGCAGAAGGCGACCTGCCGTGTTTGCCCCCACATTACATCCGAGCCAACACCTCCATCTGCTCTTCTTTCAGGATCATAGCACCAAGGCTGGGAAAGGGGCCGTTCCCGTGACAGACCTTCGCTCACTCTCACCGGTGAGGAGGGGGGATGTGGCACCACCAGTGAGGCCAAGTGGTGGGGAGGAAGGGAGGCAGCCCTGCGAGGCTGGGGGTGGGCTGGGGTTGGGCTGCAGCTGGTCCCCAGCTGGTTGCCCCCTCCCATGTTCCCAGCACTGGCACCCAGCTGGTGTGATGGTACTGGGAAGAGCAGAAGGATGCTCAGAAGGTTGTGGAGCAAGACGGCACGGGACCCCCTTCCTGTGGCCTTTTGCCTGTGCCAGATACGCACCTTGAGCATCTGCTGGAGGAAGATAATTCCTAAAAAATAGCCTAGTCCCTGGTGAAGCCTGGTGGGCTGAGATATCTTTAGCCCTGGGTGTCCTGCCTGGCCACCCAAGGCCACCCACAAAGTCTCCAGACTCCCAGTGGAAGTGACGGCCATCAACAACCCTGCCAGGCAGCAGGCCTTGCTGTGAAAAGTGTTTTCCTACTTGATTGCCGCATTTGGATGGAGTCAAGCCTGGCCAAACACCATGTGCTGCCCCAGGCTCATCACTTTGTGCAGCAAGGAGAATGTACCTGGCACTGTGTGGCCGGGGCACCAGCGCAGCCTTCCCTGCCCTTGCCACGCAAAGTGAGATGGACAAAGCCAGAGGTGGCTTGAGAGCTCTGCACTTTGGGTGGCCCTGAGGATGGATGGGGAGCAGCAAAATGCAGCCATGAAATCATCTCCCCGCTGCAGAGGCCCTTTCCTGCAGCTCTGGGCTTGGGGTAGCTGTGGAAACCTCTCCCTGGCCCCCCCAAAAAAACTAGGTCCAGTTGGAAGCACAGTCTTTTTTTCCCTTGCCACTCTCTCCCCTCCCATGCTTTGCTGAGTAGGTGCATCCCGGTGGGAAGGTCCCAGCTCTTGCAGAGCCAACACTGGGGGGTCCCCTGTGGCAGCCCCACTGACTCTGCTGCTCTCTGTCCTGCAGATCACCAGCGGCTCCGCTGGGAAGGAAGTGCTCACCAGCATATTCAGTGCCACTGCGGAAACCCTCTCCACTTCGACCACTACACACGTTACCAAGGTAAGAGCAGCTCCAGTGAGAGCAGATGGGAGGGTTCCTGATGCAAGCCACTGGAATTGGAGGATGGGTGGATTTATATTGTGGTTGATACGGCCCCTTGGTAGATGGGGATGGCAGGGAGTCATTGGGGCGAGAAGGAAGAGCAGCGTGTGGTGTCGCTGACCTCCTGATGCCAGCTGCAGGGTGGAAGGGACTCTGAATTAGGCTGCCAGCAGTGTGCGTGCGAGTCCCTGCCCGTGCAACTGGGGTGAGTGTTCCCAGATGTACCTAGTGCCAGACTCCAGTTCCCCCTGGCCCAAGAAGCCCACAGCACCAGTACTGGAGCATCTCAGCTCGTGTCAGCTGTGGGAGCCGTGTTAACATGGGGTGTATCGGGTTCAGTAGAGCTCGAGTGGCAGAAGCAAGGAGGAGTGATGGTAGGAAATTAAGGAGACAAAGCTGCATCAGAGGACTTCACCCATGGCCGTTTCATTCCTAAATTAAGTGCACATAAATGAAAGCAGAAGCTCAGTGAAGGACCTAAGCAAGAAGGAAGGGTGCTCGGTACCTGCCACCCGGCCCTTTTCCTTTCCTCCCCACCTGTGACCAGCTGTGTCTTGCCGGTTCTAACCATGCACCGAGTCAAGGGTAGTGGGAGATACACTAAATTCTGGGGCGGGGGGCAGTTCCTAAGGTGATGCTGGCGTTGTCCCTCCTCCGATGGGCAGAGCAACATCCACCAGGAGCTGGCTTGTCAGGCAGCTGTGGGTGAGTGCCTTCCTTCTTCTTGTGCAGACTGTGAAAGGAGGGTTTTCTGAGACCCGAATAGAGAAGCGGATCATTATCACAGGAGATGAAGATGTGGACCAGGACCAGGTAGGGACAGGATCCCCAGGCTTTGCTCAGCTCTGGCTGTCCCCAGCTGCAGCACTGCATGCTTCTGGTTCTGGCTCGGATCTATTCACTCCTCCTCTCCAAAAACTGGCCTCTGAGGCCCCAAACCTACCAGCTCTGTCCAGCAGTGAGGGGCCCCACAGGGTGCAGTGGCACCCATGTGAAGCCCCAGCCCAGCTCCCATCAGCGCCTGCTGCGGTGGTGAAGCAGCAGTAAAGGTTACATCCCAGCACAGAGCCCAGTGTTGGCATCACCTTTTTATTTTCTTAAAACATGTTTCCAGTTGCCCTTTCCTTGTTGGAATACTCTGAAGTGACCCAGGTTCTTCCTCTCTTTCTAGCATAGTCTCACTGCAGGTTGACTTACTCCAAGTGATGGTATTTTGCATCTGCCTCCATGATAGAGGAACAAAAACTAATAAACTTTTCTGATGAAATAACAGTTTGACACAAATCTCTAGGCCCAAGGTGTCATTTTTCTGTGGCCTAACCCTTTGGGATTTGTTGCTTAAGAAGAAAAATTAAAAAGCTAAAGTATTTAAAAGGCTCTAAAATTACTTTTAGATTTTTTTTAGAATTATAATAAATAGATTATTATTATCATTGTAGAGTTTTCTAGGCTTTTGCTGCAGAGAGAATTGCTGCTGTTCCTTTGCTTGAGTTTCAGCAGGGAGCCTGGGACATAGTGCATCTCTACCGAAAAAAATAGCAAGAGAAAGGCACTGTGTGAGGCATCCCAGTGGTGTACAAATCCCTGATCAGTGGTGGGCTCCAGCCTCTTCGGCCAGGCTACTGTGGGTTCAGCTTTGAACCTCTGCATCCGTGTCCTCCTGGAATCCCACTCAGCTCCAGCTGCTTTCTGTCTGCTAGTTCTGTCCGGCTGAGAGCAATGTACCAGATTTCAGGGAAGTGACGATAAATGCTTTCATCCTTCTGGTTTCTAGGCACTGGCTTTAGCAATCAAAGAGGCAAAACTACAGCATCCCGACATGCTGGTAACCAAAGCTGTGGTATACAGAGAAACAGAACCTTCTCCAGAGGAAAGGGACAAGAAACCTCAGGTAGGTGGAGAAGTTACCAGCTAGGATTTATACCTGCTGTGCAAGGGGTGGATGTAATGGGGCAAGTGTCTCGGAGCCCCACCAGCTGCAGGTGCTGCATTGCTGCTCCTCAACACTAAGAGTGGCAGCTCTGGGCCAGCAGTTCCAGTGTGATGGTGGCTCCGGGCATGGCCACCTGGTTGTGGTTAGAAAGTCAGTGTCATGCCACCAAAAGCAATTCTGCAGATGTCACCTTGCTGTCCTGCTTAGCTGAGGGGTCAGAGTCACTTGCACGTGAAGAAGAAAGGACCTGCTTGTCCCCCTGGGGTGGCGAGGGGGATTTTTGGATGAGCTCAGAAACTTGGCTACAGGTTCTGTAAAGCCAGTCCAAAGTATCAGGCTAGTGTTTGCCAAAAAATAGAGGTTTCTTTAGTCCCATTCAGATCTCCAGATTGTCTTTTTATACACATGCAGGTACACTTATGCCTGCAGATACCCCAAAGCAGTCACAGCTCCAGGCATTTTTCTTCAGGGAAGGCTGGCTTGAGGACTCCTGCCTCACTCTTAACCCCCTACTCTGACCCTGTTGCTCCCCTGGCAGCCAGGTTGCTGCAGCTCTTTGGTGGTGGCACAGCCCAACAGGCCTCTGTGTCAAAGCAGCCAAGGGGCAGAGGGACATGGTGGAAGGGAGAAGGGAAGCTTCTGAAGGCAGCTTCACTGCTGAAAAAGGTATGAAGAGCTGTGTTCCCAGCCAGGCTGCAGGTGCATTTTGAGGGGCCTCTTTGGAAATGTGATTTTGTGGTTCTTTATCATATGAAGATTTTGAATAGCAGCTTTTAAGCTTGGAAAAGCGACCAGGTCCATTGCAGCTTGGAAGGTCAGAAGAGGCTCTTGCATCTGCCTAATCTTACCTCCTGTTGCACACTACAAACAAGCAAGCCCGGACACTTCTGCTTCACTTAGGGAGCCACCCAATTTTAACTGAATGGCTTGAAGTAAGGGAGCAGTGACTCACCGTTATCCCCCCCCACACACACCAACACCAGCCCAGTGTTCCTGCTAATTACCAGAGGTCCTGGTAATTCAGTGCAAACTGGGGCCCTAAGTGTTTGCAAATTTACTGCCCAGTGCCCTCATACAAAGGGGGGCCCTTTCATAGCTGAAGAAATCAGCACCCCATGACTGATCATTTCCATCTGCCTTGTACAGGAATCTTGACCAACATATTCACCGAAGTCGGCATCTGTATTCAAACCTGGAGAACAGCAGAGAAGGAGCCTTCATGCTGGATTTGTCAGCAAGACATAGACATCCTGGCTGCAATGTTCATGGCAAGAGACAAAAATTTTTAAAAAAGGAATAGCAAATATATTATATATAT